>NC_134695.1:84415640-84715640 GCF_050947455.1 Rhinoderma darwinii
AGTATCCTGTCCCCCAAACGTCAGTATCATCATCCTGTACCCCACATGTCAGTGTGTCATCATCCTGTACCCCAAGTGTCAGTGTCGTTATTCTGTCTGATTTCTGCTGAGAACTTGTTATATTGAACATAATTCCGGGAGACTTTGTGAATTTGCAGCAGGTGCGAATGACGAAAAAACAGATTTCAGAACTCGGGGAACATTAGCAGGAAAATATGGAGGAATCAGCACTTGGCCTTCTGTGCGCAGCGAATGTGCAAGACCCACAAAAGAAGAAAATGACTGAGGCTGAAGAAAGAGTCCGACTATCAGGAACGTCTTCCAGGTGCTTTACAGGTGAATTACAATTTCAAATAAAGGCGATTCTCTGTATAATAAAAACTTTTATCACATTCCAATACACTTTCTGTAGCAATTCCTTTTACTTATCTCTGCTTGCAGTCATTGAATAGTAACCTTCATTGTTTACTTGCAGTGGATAAACCTCTGTGTCCATCACATGAGCAGGTTATTTCAGCTGCGTGGTCCACCTTCTGTCTCATCTCTTGTTGCAGATCGGACTGTTCAGACTGGATACTTCATATGAGCATTAGCCCCCCGTAAGCTCAGCACAAAATCAATGCATTACAGCAAAGACACTAAACCTGCGCCAAACGAGGGGGGGGGGGGGGACACTGGAGATCTGCTCTAAAGACAACGTCACAAAAATGTCTTGTTTCAAACACAAAGTAACTTTTAGAACTGTTTAATTTCATCCATTTAATATGTTAAAATTAAAGGGCCGGTACATGAAATGTCACTTGGGGAAGTGTCGGCCACGCTATGTCAGAAGTCAACAGGCTTTGTAGTGTCAGATAAAAATAAACGTTAATCACGGTAATTACATCTAATTATCCTCCCATCTCGCGGCGTTCATTAGTTCTGCCCTAATCTCGCTGATTAACAAATTAATGCGCTGTATGAATGTAATTATTTCTGAAGTCCCGTCCTTCAAACCTTCTCTCCGACTCTCGAGAAGCTGAAAAGGTTGATTCAAGACATCAGGTTCCTGACAGGTGGAGAAAAGCGGCGCCATGTAAACCATCAGAAGAGATTTACTGACATCTTGTTCTTTTGCTGTCACATCGCTCCGCGGCTCGGGATTACGCTCAGTCTACAGACCGCGGGAACAATCACATTCTGTTCCTAATGGGGAATTTTCCTTCATATTGGAGACGTGTGATGATTAGAGCCGCTGCAACTACTAAAAGTCATTCTACACCCTCTGATCAACAGGGATGTCACAATTAGGGACAAGATAGCCGGAGGAAAGGCATTCAAATAACCACAGCAGCACAGAGGATGTCAGGATAGGTGATCTGTATTGCAGCAGTAACAGTGAGGGGAACAGAAACAATATATATAGGGTTACAAACCCTTTGTTGGATCTCACAGCAGCACAGAGTATTTCAGCGGAGAAGTGCGCTGATCTTCTAGGATCTCACCTCCCGAGAGTCACATGGAGCAAAGAACAAGGTGCTCCAGCAGCACAGAGTATTTCAGGAGATGCATGTTCTGATCTTGTGGGAGGTCACAACTTGAGTGCCACATGGAAGAAGGAGAAAGGTACCACAGCAGCACAGAATATTTCAGGAGAGAAGTGCGCTGATCTTGTAGGGAGGCAGTGATGTATCCACTCATGTGATGATGTTATTTAGGACAGGGCTGCATGTGACAAGATGCGAGGAGGGGGAACAGAGAATATTGGGAGGTCACAGACCGAGTAACATCGTGGATGGAGCAGATCACCCAGGAGCACAGAGTATTTCAGGAGAGGGGTAGGCTGATCTTATGAAAGGTCACAGACAAAGTTACATAGTGAAAGAAGCAAACCCCCCCCCCCCGTAGCACAGAGTATTTCAGGAGTGGAGTGTGCTGATATTGGGGAGTGTCACAGACAGAGTTAGAATAGGGTCACTCAGCAGCTCAGAGTATTTCAGCAAATTAATGTTCGGATCTTGTGAGAGGTCACAGTTCAAGAGTTACATAGTGGAAGTAGGGTCCCTCCGTAGCACAGAGTATTTCAGTAGACGCATGTTCTGATCTTGTGCGAGGTCACAGCTTGGGAGTTATATAGTGGAAGGAGCGGGGTCCCTCTGTAGCACAGAGTATTTCAGAAGAGGAGCGTGTAGATCTTGTGGGAGGTCACAGACAGAGTTATATAGTAGAAGGAGCTGTGACTCCCAGCAGCACAGAGTACTTAAGTGGATAAGCCTTGGTGTATTTGTTAAATGAAACATCTTAATATTTCATAGTCTTCCGGCGATATTACAAGAAGCTTTAGAACATCCGGCATACAGGACGCTCGATCTGCGCTGCCGATGTACCGATCCGCTCCAGTCATGAGGCCGTCATCTCATTTTCCGTGGCCATAACCCCCAGACCCAGCCGGGCGGCAAAGAACGCAGGAATATCCGACTCCTTCCCTTCTCCTTAAACACAATTATAATAAACCACCAATTACAGATAAATGGCGGCCGGGCTGTGGATGCGCCAGAGATTGAACGTTCTTCACATTACTTAATTGCAGTTTATAATTCTCCATAATGAGTTGTCAAAATGAGCTAAAGCGCCAACCCCGAGACTCTCACAATGTGCGCTGATTACAGCCAAACCACAGCGCAACGTCGTGTTTACCGGGAGACGGTCGCAGCACTGGGGGGGGGGGGGGGAGGCGGCCGCAGTACTAGGGGGGGAGGGGGGGGAGACGGCAGCAGCACTGGGGGGGGGGGAGACGGCAGCAGCACTGGGGGGGTGGGAGGGGAGGTGGAGACGGCCGCAGCACGGGGGGGGGGGGGGAGGTGGAGACGGCAGCAGCACTGGGGGGGAAGGGGAGACGGCAGCAGCACTGGGGGGGGGGGAGACGGCAGCAGCACTGGGGGGGGGGGGGGGAGACGGCAGCAGCACTTGGCGGGGGGGGGGGGTTGGAGACGGCAGCAGCACTAGGGGGGGGGAGAGACGGCAGCAGCACTAGGAGGGGGGGGGGGGGAGACGGCCGCAGCACTGGGGAGAGACAGCGAAACAGAAAATGTTCACCCACAAAATGTCATTCATTCAGCCAGAAACAACAAAACGCTTCACGATTAATTTATTGTATTCTCCACTGACAGGTCTGTAAATAATAATTATATAATCGTCACATTCTGATATCAAAACCTAGAGATAAGCGGTGCTAGAAAGACGCTGCTCTTCTCGTCCCTATTGCTAACAGATGACTTGTAGGAAGTTCTCTTACTTGTTCCAACCACTAATGCCTAGTAAGAAACATTTCCTCTATCTTTACAAAGAGGTTCTTCAGCAGCTGCAGTGTTTATTCTACAGTAGTGTGCCTCAGCTGCTGCAGAACCTCATAATACAAACCCAACCTCATACAACACACCTCAGCTGCTGCTGAACCCCATAAAACGCACCGCAGCTGCCGCAGAACCCCATAACACGCATCTCAGCTGCCGCAGAATTCCATAATACACACCTCAGAAACTGCAGATCATCATAATACACACCTCAGCTGCTGCAGAACCCCATAATACACACCTCAACTGTTGCAGAACCTCATAATACACACCTCAGCTGCTGCAGAACCTCATAATACACACCTCAGCTGCTGCAGAACCCCATAATACACACCTCAGCTGCTGCAGAACCTCATAATACACACCTCAGCTGCTGCATAACCTCATAATACACACCTCAGCTGCTGTAGAACCCCATAATACACACCTCAGCTGCTGCAGAGCCCCATAATACACACCTCAGCTGCTGTAGAACCCCATAATACACACCTCAGCTGCTGCAGAACCCCATAATACACACCTCAGCTGTTGCAGAACCCCATAATACACACCTCAGCTGCTGCAGAACCCCATAATACACACCTCAGCTGCTGCAGAACCCCATAATACACACCTCAGCTGCTGCAGAACCCCATAATACACACCTCATCTGCAGCAGAACCCCATAATACACACCTCAGCTGCTGCAGAACCCCATAATACACACCACAGCTGCAGCAGAACCCCATAATACACACCTCAGCTGCTGCAGAACCTCATAATACACACCTCATCTGCTGCAGAACCTTATAATACACACCTCATGTGCTGCAGAACCTCATAATATACACCTCAGCTGCTGCAGAACCCCATAATACACACCTCATCTGCTGCAGAACCCCATAATACACACCACAGCTGCAGCAGAACCCCATAATACACACCTCAGCTGCTGCAGAACCTCATAATACACACCTCATCTGCTGCAGAACCTTATAATACACACCTCAGCTGCTGTAGAACCCCATAATACACACCTCAGCTGCTGCAGAACCCCATAATACACACCTCAGCTGCTGCAGAACCCCATAATACACACCTCAGCTGCTGCAGAACCCCATAATACACACCTCATCTGCTGCAGAACCCCATAATACACACCTCAGCTGCTGCAGAACCCCATAATACACACCTCATCTGCTGCAGAACCCCATAATACACACCTCAGCTGCTATAGACCTTTTTTAAAAGGATGAGAGATTTTCGTATCAATGGTGGACAAGAAGTGCTTTTGTGGAGTGTATGAATATCCTCAGTCTCTACTAGAAATTATTATGAACACTAGGGGTCCCCTCATCAATGTATTTACATTCAGATGCTAAAAAAACAAAAACACTTCTCACAGCTGAGGGTTCGTTACAATTGTATCCAGACTAAACAATCCTCGGTGATTAGCATAACAATTTTTTCCCCTGTACTTGACTCCGAACTGACAGAAATTTCCTGTACTGACACATTGTAACAAGTCATCAGCTGAGTGAGCAGGACTAGGTCTTCGGCTCACTGACAATCTTAAAAATGATAAAGAAATGAAACGCAAAGTATTAGAAAGTTACAGAACTTTGTATTGTACAATTATTCAAGACTAGACACCGGCCATTTAAATTTTCGACTAGAGAATCCTCTGTCAATCATTCTGGTCAGTGCTGTCCCTTGCACAGGAGAGTAATCCACAGGAGTGGCCCCGCCGGCCCTCAGATCCCATCAGTAACAGGAGGTGAAATTACACTTCAAGATGCATTTTTTTTATTTGCGGGAATGATTTGTTGTGCGCGCCGTACAGCAGAGCCGGAGCTGCGCGGGGATAGTAATCATGCATTTATTTAATGTGACCGCCGATGAGCGATGTGACCGGAGAACACACTGACCCGAAGGATAGGAAGGCAATTTCAGTGTTCAGAAGAAAATGAGAGGCTGTCGCACTTAAGTGCCATGCGCTGCCGATTCTGCTGATAGATCGACTTCTCCAAAGTCACAAGTGTCCGCGGGCTCCATGTCAAGACCTCAAAACATTTTACCTAGCGGGCGTTACCCGTGGGGATGGAGACCACCCCCGCAAAAAAAATCCCTGGTGCTACATTGTTGCAGAATGTAACAAAAAGCCGCTGAAGTTGCAGGAGGGCGCCATTGTTATCATTTTCTTGTTCCAGAAGGCGTCACGTCCTATCCAGCAAGTTTGTGGTGTGTCGGGGAACAACATATTTTACTTGCAATACCGTCATCAAAATTTCCCTATAGAAGCATTTCTAGTACTGCCCCTTTAAGAGAACTGCAAGTGGCAAATCATGACAAAGAAAACCTCACTTGTCAGGACAGAGAACTTCCAATATCAGGAACCCGAAAAATAATATTAACCCAAAATCTGCCACTTAATCAGAGTAATGTCCCCGCTGGTCCTCTGTTCCTGGGCTTGTAAAACTTCACGTTATATCGCAGTTCTGTGCCAGATTATCAGACATTCTGGACTATCAGATTAAAGGATTTTTCAACTCTAATCAATAGTCCTGTGCGGGGGGAGGGGAATATGGCGACTCTTTACCACTCACCAATCCTATAATACCGGTCCAGTTTGTCCCACAGGTTTTCGTTATCCGGTCGGGGGAGGTCGCAGCTTTTTAAGGGTTCATAAACGGAGCCTGAAATGAGAAAACGGAAATGAAACCAGCGAAGCAAAGAGGAGAAAACCGGATTATGTACAGGAATCGTAACAAGGAATTGTTTTATTAACCTCAGCTACTATGTAATCTATCTAAATACTATATGTATACTGCACGTAATCTATATGTAATCTATATACGTTCTGCACATATTCTACATGTAATCTATATGTATTCTGTACGTAATCTGTATGTATTCTGCATGTAATCTAATCTATATGTAATCTGTACGTAATCTGTATGCATTCTGCATGTAATCTATATGTAATCTATATGTAATCTATATGTATTCTGTACGTAATCTGTATGTATTCTGCATGTAATCTAATCTATATGTAATCTGTACGTAATCTGTATGCATTCTGCATGTAATCTATATGTAATCTATATGTATTCTGTATGTATTCTGCATGTAAACTATATGTAATCTGTACGTATTCTGCAAATTATCTATATGTAATTGTAACGTAATCTCTACATAATCTCTATGAAAACTTGCTTTACTATTTTGTACCAATTATAAATTTGATGTCATTTTTTTCCATTCATATCCAGAGCTGCATTCAGAATTCTGATGGTTGCCCTTGGAAACAGACAGCGATTTGGCCCCACCCCTCTGCCAGACATGTGACAGACTGAGCTCTGTACTTGCGCTCCCACAATGCACTGCTGTCTGCTTCATTTCTCATAGACCTGTAAATTATCCTGTGCCGATGTTTCTTCTCTAACTTTATTGGGACGTTTATGTTACCCAATTTTTAATTTTCTTAATATATTTTCCATTGACCATGAACTACATTGTCCCTTATACTCCAGTCACATCCAAACACCGCTACACAGAATCCTCTCTGATGGAAACACCACATCTCCTAGAATGCAACACAACAGAGTCTCCCTCTGTACAGATACTGCAGGGGGAGAAGTGAGATGTGAGGTCACAGTGTAAGGCGGCGGTGGCACGGTGGGGCGCTCCTAGGATTGCTTCAACACAGTGGTCGCCGGGTACGGAAGTCAATGAAGGGAGAACAATTTTAAGCTATGAGCCACCGGGGCGAGGTGCCACGAACCCGCTGTTTTAGCTATCGGAGGGAGTTTTTCAGCAATTGTAACCCCCCCCCCCCACACTGACGTCATCTTCTGAAAAGTCATAAAAAAATATATAAGCGAACGTTTTATCAATACACCATGCTGTAGAGCATTCTGGGAGACGTAGTGTTTACTCAATGCTATCTGGAGTAAAGCAGTGAACGCAGGTGCCTGGAATATAAAAACTGCTCAGGAAAAAAGAAAAGCTATTACTTAGGAGGCACTTAAGAATTCTGGATGCAGCTCTGGGTGTGACTGGAGTATAAGAGCTCAGCACAATACACACAACACAAAGTATGTGAAATTTCTCTATATGATATGTCGATTTTAACAGTAAAACACAATTCCCCCGAAGCTGTGACATACAGGGAGACATTTCCTTTTAGATGTAGAATATTTCTGTTTCAATTTGCAGCGGGAAATTCTGCGCGGGGTAAATTAATTCCTTGGCGGAGACGGTCGCCTAATAAAAACGCAGCGCTTCATTAGCTCTGAAGGAATTAAAGCCTTTCTATTAATATTTTAATTGCCTTTTTAATTTCTGCACAAATCGCAGACAGGCTTCCTAGCAACAAACATCTGACGGCTTAACGTAAACCCGACTCCGCGCCCGGCCCGACAAAAAGCCTGGAACTAATTCAACGAGGTATAGAAGGCGCCCGCGAATCTCCGCTGCGCCGAGCACAATCACCACTAGAGGATTACTGCCGGTCCTCAACCAACAACAGGTTACAACACCGCTCCATATACCAGAGGAGGAACATTGTAAATATCTGCAGTTATATCTTATACTCCAGTCACATCCAAAGCTGCATCTACAATCGTTTTCCTGTCTTCGCTCAAACTGGAGAACCTCACATCTCACTGCTGCCCTCTACTGGGTCGGCATCTCTACATTCAGTGATCTCCAACCTGTAGCTCTCCAAGTGTTGCAAACTATCCCTGCCAGAATTGGAACAGCATGTTGGGGGTAGTAGTTTTGCAACACCTGAAAAGCCACAGGTTGGAGATTATTGGGCTCCAGTGTGAAGTATTGGAAGAATTGATTTGCCAAGTTGAAGATTTGACAATTTAGGAAAATGGTGGACAAATGGATTCATTCATAGTATTACATGGACGGGTGAATGGGGCGACAAGAACTAGAACTGCGAAAAATTTAGGGTTGACACCCGTCACCGTGCACTACTCTACTATAGAAAAAAAACAAATCTATAAAGGTTCCATCTGTAGCCGCATCATAGTTGTTATGGGCATTGTTCACACTTCACTGCTGCATTAGTTCTCCGAAATCTCCCCCAAAGGATAAGTAATGTAATGTATGTACACAGTGACTCCACCAGCAGAATAGTGAGTGCAGCTCTGGAGTATAATACAGGATGTAACTCAGGAGCAGTACAGGATAAGTAATGTAAGGTATGTACACAGTGACTCCACCAGCAGAATAGGGAGTGCAGCTCTGGAGTATAATACAGGATGTAACTCAGGAGCAGTACAGGATAAGTAATGTAAGGTATGTACACAGTGACTCCACCAGCAGAATAGGGAGTGCAGCTCTGGAGTATAATACAGGATGTAACTCAGGAGCAGTACAGGATAAGTAATGTATGTACACAGTGACTCCACCAGCAGAATAGTGAGTGCAGCTCTGGAGTATAATACAGGATGTAACTCAGGAGCAGTACAGGATGAGTAATGTATGTACACAGTGACTCCACCAGCAGAATAGTGAGTGCAGCTCTGGAGTATAATACAGGATGTAACTCAGGATCAGTACAGGATAAATAAGGTAATGTATGTGCACAGTGACTCCTCCAGCAGAATAGTGAGTGCAGCTCTGGAGTATAACACAGGATATAAGTCAGGATCAGTACAGGAGAAGTAATGTATGTATACAGTGACTCCACTAGCAGAATAGTGAGTGCAGCTCTGGAGTATAATACAGGATATAAGTCAGGATCAGTACAGGATAAGTAATATATGTACCCAGTGACTCCACCAGCATAATAGGGAGTGCAGCTCTGGAGTATAATACAGGATGTAACTCAGGATCAGTAATGTATGTACACAGTGACTCCACCAGCAGAATAGTGAGTGCAGCTCTGGGGTATAATACAGGATATAACTTCAGGATTAGTACAGGATAAGTAATGTAATGTATGTACACAGTGACTACTAGTAGAATATTGAGTGCAGCTCTGGAGTATAATACAGGATGTAACTCAGGATAAGTAATGTAATGTATGTACACAGTGACTCCACCAGCAGAATAGGGAGTGCAGCTCTGGGGTATAATACAGGATATAACTCCGGATCAGTACAGGAGAAGTAATGTATGTACACGGTGACTCCACCAGCAGAATAGTGAGTGTAGCTCTGGAGTATAATACAGAATATAACTCAGGATCAGTACTATATAAGTAATGTAATGTATCTACACAGTGACTCCCCCAGCAGAATAGTGAGTGCAGCTCTGGAGTATAATACAGGATGTAACTCAGGATCAGTACAGGATAAGTAATGTAATGTATGTACGCAATGACTCCACCAGCAGAATAGTGAGTGCAGCTCTGGAGTATAATACAGGATATAACTCAGGATCAGTACAGGATAAGTAATGTAATGTATGTACACAGTGACTCCACCAGCAGAATAGTGAGTGCAGCTCTGGAGTATAATACAGGCTATAACTCAGGATCAGTACAGGATAAGTAATGTAATATATGTACACAGTGACTCCACCAGCAGAATAGTGAGTGCAGCTCTGGAGTATAATACAGGATGTAACTCAGGATCAGTACAGGATAAGTAATGTAATGTATGTACACAGTGACTCCACCAGCAGAATAGTAAGTGCAGCTCTGGAGTATAATACAGGATGTAACTCAGGATCAGTACAGGATAAGTAATGTAATGTATGTACACAGTGACTCCACCAGCAGAATAGTGAGTGCAGCTCTGGAGTATAATACAGGATATAACTCAGGATCATTATAAAATGTATTTACAAAGTGAATCAACTTAATAGTTTCTCAAGGTAGAACTACGCAGATTTGCCATTGTGTTACTGTATCTGGAGAACATTGTATAGGTACATAATGCTGCGCACACAATAGACCATGACCGTTTTATATTTGCGAGGTCACATGGGAGTTTGCGAGACGACTGTACAATAAATAAGTGACTGCAGCCATTTCCGCTCCCAGGATCCAGCAATTCGAATAAATCGGAGACGACGTGGAGAACACGGGCGAGAGCTGAGAATGTTCCGGGGTCACGTCAGCGCACAATGTCCTTGTAATGTCTTTTCACCCTGGACGATGAGTCACCCCCCCCCCACCCAACATTTTACCTCAATGCATGAGAAGAGCAAGAGCCATAAAATACAAAGCGATAAAACAGCAAACAGAGTTATTATTAGCTCCCCGCGGAGAAGAAACATGGCGTTCGCTTGACTAAAACATTGTCATCGCTCAGTGAGAGACATGATGTATGGACAGACGAAGCTGCCACTGTCCATCACACAGTGACAGCCGCCATCCAAGGCCCACAGAGGAGGCGTCCAAAGCAGCGACAAGGTTTAAAGAGACAACGTCACCAAAATAAGGGATAAAAACGGTCACTTCATTTTAAGGGTATGTTCACACGGCCTATTTACGGACGTAATTCGGGCGTTTTTGCCCCGAATTACGTCTGAAAATAGCGCCTCAATAGCGCTGACAAACATCTGCCCATTGAAAGCAATGGGCAGACGTTTGTCTGTTCACACGAGGCGTATATTTACGCGCCGCTGTCAAATGACGGCGCGTAAATAGACGCCCGCGTAGAAGAAGTGACCTGTCACTTCTTTGGCCGTAATTGGAGCCGCTATTCATTGACTCCAATGAATAGCAGCGCTAATTACGGCCGTAATTGACGCGGCGTTCAAGCGCCTGCACATGCCGGTACGGCTGAAATTACGGGGATGTTTTCAGGCTGAAACATCCCCGTAATTTCAGCCGTTACGGACGCCCTCGTGTGAACATACCCTAAGGGGACTCCACTAAAATGTTAATATATATATATTTTTTTAAATTCTGATTAAGGGCCTGTTCACATTAGCGTTCGCTTTCCATTGATAGGTAGCGTCTGAGTTTTCCGTCGGGTTAACCCCTCAAAGGAAATGTGAACGGAAACCTTAGCTTCTGTTTGCATCACCATTGATTTCAATGGTGACGGATACTTTGCTAATGGTTTCCGTTTGTCGCAGTTGTGAAAGGGTTACGTTTTTTTGACGGAATCAATAGCGGAGATCCTCAACTCAAAGCGAAGGAGGGATGGCAGAAATACCACCATGACTTTTCCGGTCTCTTTCTTACTGGCCTATTTCCATATTTCAGTAAATTAACATTTCGGGGGAGGACTTGTTCAAGAGGCTCTTCCCACGGATACAGGCTGAAGCCTGGAAAAAATAATCTAGAATCCACCACTAGGGGGAGCTTACAGTTATACATTGAACTCATAGTAACACACGTATGTGGGCAGCTCCGCCTAGTGGTGGCTGCAGACAACCAGAATTGTATTATTTAAAGCAGTGGTCCCCCAACCGGTTTGATGCAAGAATTATTATTTTTTTTTGGGGGGGGGGGGGGAATTCCGCAGCATAAAACAGTAGCAGCAAAGTGGATGAGACAAAACAAGTCTCCTCCAGCGTCACCCCTGCTCATGTGCTGTGCATTTATTTTCATTTTTTTTAAGACCCCCCCCCCCTGTCAATATCTCAAAATAAATCTTTCAAATCTGATTTTGTGGAGTTTGGTCTATGAATATGTGACTATAATAAGAATGTGCAGAAGTTACAGCTGATGAGATGCAGAGATTATTGCGGGCGATTAAAAATCGGAGCGGTAAAGTAGCGAGGTCGCCGGTGTAATTGAATGTCATATAATTTGCGCTGCTCTCCGTGCGGTCGGTGTGATCCGCATCTCGTCAGCAGAGGATTTACAGCCCAGAATTGCTTTATTGTTGGATACAATGCGATTGGAAGAAGATACTTCGGGCGCGGGACGGTTTTATAATGAGGGAGGACACGGAAATAATAGATTCTGTCAACGGCGGACACGGAGGATAATGGCGACTCGTGGCCCTGCAGAACAGGAGGCGGAAAATTGCACCAAATAACCCGTAAATGGGTGAAATCACACGACGACGCAATACGTAAAGAGCGTCGCCCATTATCACTTATGGGTCAGTTGTGCATTACACATTGTAACGCATCATGCAGTTTATACGTATCACAGCACAGTCTGTAAAGAATCGCAATTTAAAGGGGTTGTACAGGATTAGAAAAATGTGGTCGCTTTCTTCTAAAAGAGCGCCACATCGATCCACAGTCTGCATGTGGTATTGCAGCTGAGTCCCATATACTTTAATGGAGAAAAGCTGCAATACCAGATACAACCCATGGACAGGTGTGGCGCTGTTTAGGAAGAAAGCAGCCATGTTATCTAATCCTGTACAACCCCTTTAAAGGGGAACTCCAGTACAAACCTTCAGACTGCCAAATTAATGGTTTTCTGAGGGAGCTTTTTGCTAGACAAAGGGTTAAATTTGTAAAGGCCGTTGCATAATTTGAGCCTTCTGCTGCTAACGGCCACTATTGGGTGATCTCATCTCTACAGTGCCTATCTCCAGAAACAGCGCCACGCATGTCTATAGGTTGTGCCTGGTACTGCAGCTCAGCTCCTTTGAGCGGTTTAGACCTAAGCAGTGGTCAGATGTGGCGCTGTTTTTTGGAAGATGTATAGCTGGGCCCTTAAAGGGGATGTCCACAATGATTTTATAATAAATAGAGTCTCCGGTGATAGAGGATTCCACTGCTCTTAATGCTGGGGAAGCTGCTCACCTGAAATGAATGGGGGGGGGGGGGGGGATTGGGTTTAGAATGCATGAATGCTATTGGTGCTCCAGAGTGACAGGTTCTCTCTTCGATTGGCTTTCCACTCAAGAACAGAGGTGTTCATTCCATCCCATGTTGGATGACTGACTCCTCAAGGGTGGGGCTTTGCTAAGAGGCGGGGCCTAACCTGTTCAGTGTCCCATGGGGTGGCACAGAGCTGTACAATTATTGCTCTACCTAAAAACATAGGAAAATCCCAGGCAAATACCGTCTTACAACAATTTTAAGAATGCCGCAATAGCGCCGCCATGACAGAGGGATCCTAGTACGGTCAGTTTCTCTATATTACACCAGGGGCCACACACAAGCCATCGTCCGAGTCTTTGCGGCGGACATCTTTATCTTTGTCCAATAGGGAAATATTTTAAGTGACAGTAATCCTGCAATTTTACCCCAAGTCACACTCAATCTCTGCTTGTTGTCAGTGAAGGGGATGTATCACTACATAACTACTTTCAGGAGCCAGGAGAAGCCGAGTGACAACCATTATCAGAGCTGGAAAGAAGAAGTGATAGATTTATATGGACTCGCATGTGGAGAAGCAAGATCACCCCGCCACACAGTCACAACCGCCACACAGTCACAACACCCGCCACACAGTCACAACCCCCCGCCACACAGTCACACCACCCGCCACACAGTCACAACCCCCCGCCACACAGTCACAACCCCCCGCCACACAGTCACAACCCCCCGCCACACAGTCACAGCCCCCCGCCACACAGTCACAACCCCCCGCCACAGTCACAACCCCCCGCCACACAGTCACAACCCCCCGCCACACAGTCACAACCCCCCGCCACAGTCACAACCCCCCGCCACACAGTCACAACCCCCCGCCACACAGTCACAACCCCCCGCCACACAGTCACAACCCCCCGCCACACAGTCACAACCCCCCGCCACACAGTCACAACCCCCCGCCACACAGTCACAACCCCCCGCCACACAGTCACAACCCCCCGCCACACAGTCACACCACCCGCCACACAGTCACAACCCCCGCCACAGTCACAACCCCCGCCACACAGTCACACCACCCGCCACACAGTCACAACCCCCCGCCACACAGTCACAACCCCCCGCCACACAGTCACAACCCCCCGCCACAGTCACACCACCCGCCACACCCCCCCGCTACAGTCACAACCCCCCGCCACACAGTCACACCACCCGCCACACAGTCACAACCCCCGCCACAAAGTCACAACCCCCCGCCACACAGTCACAACCCCCCGCTACACAGTCACAACCCCCCGCCACACAGTCACACCACCCGCCACACAGTCACAACCCCCGCCACACAGTCACAACCCCCGCCACAAAGTCACAACCCCCGCCACACAGTCACAACCCCCCGCCACACAGTCACAACCCCCCGCCACACAGTCACAACCCCCCGCCACACAGTCACAACCCCCCGCCACAGTCACACCACCCGCCACACAGTCACAACCCCCCGCTACACAGTCACAACCCCCGCGACACAGTCACAACCCCCCGCCACACAGTCACACCACCCGCCACACAGTCACACCACCCGCCACACAGTCACACCACCCGCCACACAGTCAACCCCCGCCAGTCACCCCAATTTCTTGGGCACCCCGAGGACTATAAATCTTACGATTCCCGCACTTTCCTCAGTAAACAAGTTCTGCAGCGCGCTCCACGGCGGCGATATACTGGAGGTCGCTGTACGGTGACCCACAGAACGTTCTGGGTTAATGGCTTCACCTTAACACCGTGCCCTCTATCATGCCTTCACTTTTCAGCTTTTATTGAGCGGGGGCAAGACGGGCACCTGGGATCCTTAACTCTCTGGAATAAGAAATTTAGAAGTGAACTAACAGAATGGAGAGTCAGGTCCACAGAGTCGGGGGAGGAAACATATTTATTTATTATTTACCTAAAATTCATGCTTAAAACTTAAATAATATGCAAATTTTTCAAATAATTCACTCTTTTTGTAGCAATTTCATGTGTTGTTTTCTTTATCCTATGCAGATCAGATTTCTGCTGGTTGCCCGTGGAAACAGTCAAAGGTTTAGCTCCACCCTGCTGTCAGTCATGTGACCTAATGGTTACCTGAGCTCCCACAATGCACTGCTTTCTGGTAACAGACACGAGATCATCCATTGGTCCCACCTGCCAGTCACACTTTCTGATCATTTGCAGCAAATAATAGGAACGGTCATGTGACGGACACGAGTGACGGATTATCAGACTTTCCGGCTCGTTGGTAATTTCATAGTAAATATTCCTAGAGGTTGTCAGCAGTGAAGATATGGGACAACGTGGTGATGGGGGGACGGGACGGATTATTTTAGACTTCGGCGTTGAAGAACACAACATTTAGTCTCTCAAGCCAGAAATGGCTGATAACAGGGAGCACTAGATTGTATTCACCTGCACAGCCAATGGGAAGAAAAAGGTGTAATGTCGCTTTAAATTTATTTTAGGGCAACTATTTATAAATCATATAAGTCAATCCGACAGCAAAACTCAACGCATGTAACCCTTTCATCACCGTGTCGGCAAATATGGCGGATACAAACCTTCCCTGGATGGGGGGATCCCATGGGGGCACAGCGCTGTAAGATCGCTCTTAGGACATATTCACACAGTGCAGTTTTGCCATGCATACGTTTTCACCGCAATTTTCCGCGGTTTCCGTGCTAAGAGCAAATCGTGGTAAGAACACACGCGCACAGTGTGAACACGGCCTTACGATGTCTGTGGGAGACAGAACTGGAAATTATCTACAAATCAGTCATTGCTCCATTTTAAAAGTGGTTTATAATCCAGCGAGGGCTGAACGCTGCGCCACGTGCGACCCGGCCTCTGACTCCTCACCGGTAATTACTAGAAACGGCAAATAACCGGCGGGCAGCGAGCGCTGCGCCAGAACAGCCTGCCCTGATTAATTCACCCCAGAAATGGACACACGTCCCCAGAGAGAAGACCTGAGGGAAGAGAAGCGCCAATATCCAGATAATAAGGAACGCTCGCTCTTAACCCCTTCAGGGCCGGGCCATTTTTTTTATTTTGCCTCTTTGCATTCCGGCGCTCTTACCTTTATTACTTATTGTTCGATGTCGCTGGACGAGTTGTACTTTACCTAGCGGACTTCTGTACATTTACATTATCGTTTAACGGATATAAAAAAAAAATTTGGCCAAAAATGCAAAAAAAAAAAAAGGAATTTCCCAGCGTTTTGTTTTGTTTTTTTAACACCAATTAGCATAAATGATACAATAAATGTATCTGGGACTTGTATTTAATAAAGTTTATTTATTGCAAAAATAAAAAAAATAATGGCCATTTGTCTTTTTTACCCCATTTTTTTTTTTTTTCGTTAAAATTACTTTTTTTTTATTAATTTTTTTTTTTTAATCTTATAAGGAGATTTTTTCTTTATTATTTGGGACTCGATCGCATCACAGGAAATTCCAAAGGTGGTCTCCCTCTCACTCTTTCCCTTCAAATGCCGCAATTAGCGCTGATCGCAGCATTCAGAGGGTTAGGGTATGCTCACACAGGGCGGATACGCTGCGTATAGGGGGTTCCGGACAAAAAAACCGCAACGAATTGTGGAGCAGTTTTTCGGCCGGAAGGTCCGCTGCGGAAAACAGTAACAAAAGAATAAAAAGCCTCTACATTCCCCTTAGTCGTGGCGACGCGTTCCTCTGCCGTCCTGCAGACCGGCCTCCCGGGATGACGTTTCTTCCCATGTGACCACCACAAAAATCGCAACATCTGTTATTTATTGCGGGTTTTACCTCCCATTGAATTCAATGGGGAAGACGCGCAACAGAAAAGCAGCGATTAAAAAACTATATATATACAGGTGTAGCTGTGCAGAATTTGTCAGATGTAGCAGAGCCGAGATTCATTTGGATCAACAACATGCAATTTGTGTCTTACATAGGACTGCAGGTAAAACTACTACGCTGCCTTAAAGGAATACCGCAGGTAAAACGTATACATTGGGATATGCCTAATGATGGGCTTGAGGGGCCGGGCACGACACGCAGGTTCATTCTTTGGTGTTCTTTGAACCCCTGTGTCATGCAGCGCCCCCTCAGCACAGAGTATCAGCTTTCTCCGGAGTGCTTCTTTGATTCAGATGTGTTATGTACAAGTTAGAACAGTGTAGCTCTGCTATATCTATATGTGTGCACAAATACATTATATAATATGATACCATGGCAACCAGAAAATGTCAACATACGTAGTTGTGCTGCGGTGCGTGGCGCAATTTTTTTTATTTTAAATGAATAATTCTTGGAAATGTTTCTAGAACATGGGAGAAAGCGATTACAGGAGAGATACAAAATGTTAAATAGAAAAACGTTTTGCTTTGACGCCGACGACCTAGAAAAGAGTAAAAAGAATTCAGAGACGTGATGGGGGTCAGCAGAGCGCAGGGGGGTGAAATGTCCAGGCTGTCCTGTGTGCGGGGCCCCTCCCCCCTCGGCTGCAGGTTACTGGATCACCCTGCACTATTTTTAGGACATTGATCTTTTCACTGTTCCAAATCCAGAAAAGTCATCTATAAACAGAGCAGCTTAATATAGCACCCGACACATGAACCAAGGGGGACGGAGAACAACCCCCCCCCCCCCCCCCCAGGAGACGGTAACAAGCTGAAATTAAACATCAACAGGGTCTGTCGTGTATGAGCTCAGCGAAGACCTGACCCGAAGTCTATAGAGAGGACACTCCAAGTCCTCCTGCCTCTGTGTATAATCGGGAAAAAGTCTAATGCCCAAACGTCACTGCATGTATGTACACAGTGACTCCACCAGCAGAATAGTGAGTGCAGCTCTGGAGTATAATACAGGATGTAACTCAGGATCAGTACAGGATAAGTAATGTAATGTATGTACACAGTGACTCCACCAGCAGAATAGTGAGTGCAGCTCTGCAGTATAATACAGTATGTAACTCAGGATCAGTACAGGATAAGTAATGTATGTACACAGTGACTCCACCAGCAGAATAGTGAGTGCAGCTCTGGAGTATAATACAGGATGTAACTCAGGATCAGTACAGGATAAGTAATGTAATGTATGTACACAGTGACTCCACCAGCAGAATAGTGAGTGCAGCTCTGGAGTATAATACAGGATGTAACTCAGGATCAGTACAGGATAAGTAATGTAATGTATGTACACAGTGACTCCACCAGCAGAATAGTGAGTGCAGCTATGCAGTATAATACAGGATATAACTCAGGATCAGTACAGGATAAGTAATGTAAGCACACAGTGACTCCACCAGCAGAATAGTGAGTGCAGCTCTGGAGTATAATACAGGATATAACTCAGGATCAGTACAGGATAAGTAATGTAATGTATGTAAACAGTAACCCCACCAGCAGAATAGTGAGTGCAGCTCTGGAGTGTAATACAGGATGTAACTCAGGATCAGTACAGGATAAGTAATGTAATGTATGTACACAGTGACTCCACCAGCAGAATAGTGAGTGCAGCTCTGGAGTATAATACAGGATGTAACTCAGGATCAGTACAGGATAAGTAATGTAATGTATGTACACAGTGACTCCACCAGCAGAATAGTGAGTGCAGCTATGGAGTGTAATACAGGATATAACTCAGGATCAGTACAGGATAAGTAATGTAATGTATGTAAACAGTAACCCCACCAGCAGAATAGTGAGTGCAGCTCTGGAGTATAATACAGGATGTAACTCAGGATCAGTACAGGATAAGTAATGTAATGTATGTACACAGTGACTCCACCAGCAGAATAGTGAGTGCAGCTCTGGAGTATAATACAGGATGTAACTCAGGATCAGTACAGGATAAGTAATGTAATGTATGTACACAGTGACTCCACCAGCAGAATAGTGAGTGCAGCTCTGGAGTATAATACAGGATGTAACTCAGGATCAGTACAGGATAAGTAATGTAATGTATGTACACAGTGACTCCACCAGCAGAATAGTGAGTGCAGCTCTGGAGTATAATACAGGACGACAGAATAAGTAATGTAATGTATGTACACAGTGACTCCACCAGCAGAATAGTGAGTGTAGCTCTGGAGTATAATACAGGATGTAACTCAGGATCAGTACAGGATAAGTAATGTAATGTATGTACACAGTGACTCCACCAGCAGAATAGTGAGTGCAGCTCTGCAGTATAATACAGGATATAACTCAGGATCAGTACAGGATAAGTAATGTATGTACACAGTGACTCCTCCAGCAGAATAGTGAGTGCAGCTCTGGAGTATAATACAGGATGTAACTCAGGATCAGTACAGGATAAGTAATGTAATGTATGTACACAGTGACTCCACCAGCAGAATAGTGAGTGCAGCTCTGGAGTATAATACAGGATGTAACTCAGGATCAGTACAGGATAAGTAATGTAATGTATGTACAAAGTGACCCCACCAGCAGAATAGTGAGTGCAGCTCTGGAGTATAATACAGGATATAACTCCGGATCAGTACAGGAGAAGTAATGTATGTACACAGTGACTCCTCCAGCAGAATAGTGAGTGCAGCTCTGGAGTATAATAGAGGATGTAACTCAGGATCAGTACAGGATAAGTAATGTAATGTATGTACACAGTGACCCCACCAGCAGAATAGTGAGTGCAGCTCTGGAGTATAATACAGGATATAACTCCGGATCAGTACAGGATAAGTAATGTAATGTATGTACACAGTGACTCCACCAGCAGAATAGTGAGTGCAGCTCTGCAGTATAATACAGGATATAACTCAGGATCAGTACAGGATAAGTAATGTATGTACACAGTGACTCCTCCAGCAGAATAGTGAGTGCAGCTCTGGAGTGTAATACAGGATATAACTCAGGATCAGTACAGGATAAGTAATGTATGTACACAGTGACTCCTCCAGCAGAATAGTGAGTGCAGCTCTGGAGTATAATAGAGGATGTAACTCAGGATCAGTACAGGATAAGTAATGTAATGTATGTACACAGTGACCCCACCAGCAGAATAGTGAGTGCAGCTCTGGAGTATAATACAGGATATAACTCCGGATCAGAACAGGAGAAGTAATGTATGTACACAGTGACTCCTCCAGCAGAATAGTGAGTGCAGCTCTGGAGTATAATAGAGGATGTAACTCAGGATCAGTACAGGATAAGTAATGTAATGTATGTACACAGTGACCCCACCAGCAGAATAGTGAGTGCAGCTCTGGAGTATAATACAGGATATAACTCCGGATCAGTACAGGATAAGTAATGTAATGTATGTACACAGTGACCCACCAGCAGAATAGTGAGTGCAGCTCTGGAGTATAATACAGGATGTAACTCAGGATCAGTACAGGATAAGTAATGTATGTACACAGTGACTCCACCAGCAGAATAGTGAGTGCAGCTCTGGAGTGTAATACAGGATATAACTCAGGATCAGTACAGGATAAGTAATGTATGTACACAGTGACTCCTCCAGCAGAATAGTGAGTGCAGCTCTGGAGTATAATACAGGATGTAACTCAGGATCAGTACAGGATAAGTAATGTAATGTATGTACACAGTGACTCCACCAGCAGAATAGTGAGTGCAGCTCTGGAGTATAATAGAGGATGTAACTCAGGATCAGTACAGGATAAGTAATGTAATGTATGTACACAGTGACCCCACCAGCAGAATAGGGAGTGCAGCTCTGGAGTATAATACAGGATATAACTCCGGATCAGTACAGGAGAAGTAATGTAATGTATGTACACAGTGACTCCTCCAGCAGAATAGTGAGTGCAGCTCTGGAGTATAATAGAGGATGTAACTCAGGATCAGTACAGGATAAGTAATGTAATGTATGTACACAGTGACTCCACCAGCAGAATAGTGAGTGCAGCTCTGGAGTATAATAGAGGATGTAACTCAGGATCAGTACAGGATAAGTAATGTAATGTATGTACACAGTGACCCCACCAGCAGAATAGTGAGTGCAGCTCTGGAGTATAATACAGGATATAACTCCGGATCAGTACAGGAGAAGTAATGTAATGTATGTACACAGTGACTCCTCCAGCAGAATAGTGAGTGCAGCTCTGGAGTATAATAGAGGATGTAACTCAGGATCAGTACAGGATAAGTAATGTAATGTACACAGTGACTCCACCAGCAGAATAGTGAGTGCAGCTCTGGAGTATAATACAGGATATAACTCCGGATCAGTACAGGATAAGTAATTTAATTACAAATTGACTTCATTTTTTCAGATTATTTCTATACTGAAATGGTGTTCAGAGTTTATCCTAAAAGCATATTAATATAACAATTTATCTTTGTATCTGTTCCTGAGAAGGATATAAATATGGTTGTCACTCAGCTTTCTCAGAACCAGAGCGGTAAATCTGCCTGGTCAGCATGGGATGTTTTGCTGCGAAACAAGGCAAATTTTTCATTCAGGAGACTAGGAAAGCTGTGTGACAACCCTCAATAGGCTGTATTTGAAGTTATTTTGGTTCTCACAAACAGATATCACTGGGAAACAGACAAATAGAATCTGATGAGTCAAGGACAGATTTAGGCTCTATTAATATCTGCGTTGGAAGCGCCGTTAGGGGACTCCGTCCCAAATCTGGCGGAAATTACCGAAAACAATAGCGCAAAATGCTGCTCTATTGTTTCCAGTAAAGCCACGGACACCCGGACAAAAAACTGACGGAACCCATTAAAGTCAATAAGTTCCGTCGGGCGCCGGTTATCTCCTTTGTTTAATAGAACCCCAGCTTCCGGCATTTTCATTGCTCGGCTCCTCCGACGGAGCAGAACAACAGAATGCCGAAACGCAGATGTGAACAGGGACGTAACCAAACACTGAACTCTGCCCGATAATCGCCACGACTAATCACCTGGATTCTGTATCATTGACACCACAATATCACGTGCAACATTGTATAACATCCTATAACGTGCAACATTGTATCACATGTGTTAGACATGAATTATAAGCACTTACCTGATCGCAAGTACGTGGGCGACAAGGAAACGGCCGTGTCGACCAGCTGCGCCATTTTACTCGACTGCATTGGGACCAACCACAGACTTCTCAACCCACTTTGGCTAACGGTTAGTAGTTGTTAGGGGCAATCACAGTGAAATTAAGGTGTTAGCGGCTGCGTTAGGGAAGAAGTCCGCACAAATGAAGAGCAGAAGACGACAGGAGGAGAAAAAAAAACATCACGCTGGTGTTAATGACACACGGTAAACAGTCCGCAAAACACAAATCAACAAAATGACACGAGCGAGAAAATCCGCGCTCACGTCAGGATACCGGAAAGTGCTGGGCTGACAAAATAGCGTCGACTATCAGGGTATATTCGCTATTTCATGCACTAACCAACCGGAGGGTATCCTAAAGTGAGAGGGAATGTGCCCTTATGTCTCTAGACCAGAGGTGAGACTACAACTCCCAGCATGCACTCACTGCCGCATGCTGGGAGTTGTCGTTTCACAACAGCTAGACGGCCACTGGTGCTTTCTGTGACGGTTCAACATGAAAGGACGGTGAACTAATAAGAACACGGGATGGATAAGACGTCACATTTTTCGAAATGTTGGCGTTGCTAGACTCAAAGACCCTCCAACCTGCCAGTCCGTGAGGGGGTGAAATAAAGTGCCCGCTATACGAAGATGCTCCTCCGACTCTTAATTAGATCTTTTGAAATTCCGAAAAAAATACCGGGGGTTAAGGTGCGGGGCCTGTGTCAGGTTTATCAATCACTGCTGTATCGCCAAGAGGGATTACTGAGGGACGGGAATACCGGCCGGCTGATCAGCACCCTGGGGGGCATTTTAATGGGTGCACTTGGAATGACACCCACTTGCTTATCTTTAATAGGGGTTTTTAGAGGTGCCCGAGGAGGTCCGTCCGGTCACAGACTCAATCCAGACATTTTTAAAGTTACACCTCAATAATATTTGTGCCCAATGTTGCATTTTGCTTCATATTATCACATTATAAACGTTAATTTAGTGGTTTCAAGAAACACTCCGGGCCAAACGAATACACTGGTTATGCCTGGTGAAGAGTCTGAGGGGGCGGAGCATGACACAGGGATTCAAAGAACACAAAAGCGAATCGGTGTCATGCTCCGCCCCCTCAAGACCCACGATGGGTATTACACAATGTAGTTTAGGTAATGTCCGGAGTGCTCCTTTAACATAAAAGTGAAACATGATGGCAGAATGACCACTACATGAGCCTGTGGATGGAGGTGTCGTTAGTTCAATCACATCAAATCTAAGGACAATCAGCAGTAGGTAAAGCCAGGGACACACACGAAGAGGAGATAAGTCACTTAAAGAGACACTCCGGTAAAATTATTAGAGTGTGTTGTTTAGCGCAGGTGCGGAGCATGACACAGGGATTCAATGAGAACCATAGAAAGAATCTTTAGTCATGCTCCGCCCCCTCAGGACCGGCACCAGACAACGCAGTGTTTAGGTTTTGCTCGGAGGACTCCTTAAAGAGAAGATGTCCAGTTTTGCTTTATTATATAAATAAATCTGAAAAATGAGGATTGTCTAGACTGGATACAATTGTAACAAACCCCCAGCTGTGAGAATTTTTAGATCTGGACATGTTTTCAGCCAGTGGCTGTAAACAGGAATATTCTAATTCACTGACAGCAAACAAAGGACTGGTGAGGAATTGAAACATTTATATTAGACATTTGCAGAACTTTTCAATTTGGGCATAAAACCGTCAGGCTCCGTTAACTCCTCCGCCCCATGACACAGCTAAAAGATCAGTAAACAGTACATACAATGGACCCAGCCTCTGTGTGTGCACGGATCTTACCCCGGCTCGGTGGAGGTTTGGAAACAATGTGGTCACAGCAGAACAACAACATACACTAGGGGGGAGGGGAAGCGTAACGGAGATCATCGATACGACCGCTTCAAAATTCGCCAATTTCTAGATCGATTCACGCAGCAAAGGGAAATATTCATCCTCATATAACGAAAAATTCTGCAGCTTTCTCATAGACGCTACATTTTCATTTAGAAAATCTCTGCTAGCTGTCAGTGAATAGGAACATTAACCAGAGACTGAAAACCTGTACAGACCTGATTCTTCTCACAGCTGAGGGGTTGTTAGGATTGTATCCAGTCTAGACAATCCTCTGTGTGCTAAACACATCAACAGCACAAACCTCTCCCTTAGCCACAGAGTTTGTTACAATGTATCAGTGAAGGTAAAATGTCTGGAGTCCAGCTGTTCAGCTCACAGACGATTGTCTAGACTGGATAAAATTGTAACAAACCCTCAGCTGTGAGATGTATGAGATCTGTCCAGGTTTACAGCCTCTGGATGTAAACAAGAATGTTCTCATTCACTGCTGTCAAGCAGAGATCTTGAAAACGGTGACAATTTGAAGCAACGTCTACAAGGAAGTTACAGAACTTTTCATTACATAATTCGGATCCGACTGCAGCCGAGGAAATGAAGAATTACGCAGCAACGATAAAAATTTACAACGTGGCCGACAATTGCAAATACAGCGAATGGCGTTCTACTGCGGAATGTGAAGTGCTTTAGGTGACGGAAAAACAACACGCACCATATATAGTACACGACACGTAAGAAACGCAAAATTATAAGTAGAAGAATGGCGCAGGACGGTCGCACTCCTCATTATCCCATCGGCAGGTCTTACGGTACACGGCGGCTTCCAGAGGTCGTGTTATTACCATGGAAACCCACATGTTGTTGCGTTACCTTCAACTTGTCCACAGACGTGGATAAGCCGCACAATAACACGATTCCGTGGTGACGACTCCCGCCGTGAACGCGCCAAATTATAAATATTTTTTATTTAAAAATCCTGCACGATGGAAATCGCAAAAAGTCGCCTTAGGCCGCTTTATTATCAATACACAAACCGCCATTGAGGACTAGGCAACTTGGGGGCACATAAGAGTGATATAGATATGGAGGCACATAAGAGTGATATAGATATGGAGGCACCCGCCTGCCCATCCCCCATCACCACACAAGGGCCACCATGCTGGGGCCACACACACTGTGAGCGAGCAGGCAGTCAGGGATGTTACAGCGCACACATCACCGCCTCATGTCCGCACCTGAGCGCCCGGACCGAGCCCTGAGCCCCAGCACCTTCCAGCTCACGTCCGCCAGTCCCTGAGCCATGTCCAGCCGCGGCTCCACTATTCTGCTCCTTCCCGGCTTCCGTAGCCGGCGCTCAGTGACGTCACCAACCCGGAAGTGTCCTGCAGATCGTGTCGCCGCTGACAGCCGGGATGGAGCAGCTCTTTCGCCGTTCGTTCCCGCTGTTCCTGGTCCTCGCCGCCGCCGTGTCCCCGCTCCGAGCCTCTCTGAGGAATATCACCTGGGATGTGCTGGGCTCAGAGACCCGGGGATGGGTGGCGGCTTTTGGAGACTTCAACGCAGATAAACAGACTGATATGTTCATCGTCAGAGGGGGTGAGAGGGGCCGGGGACTGGGGCTTGGGGGTGTCGTGGGGGCCAGCCGCGTCAGGGAGGGGTTCAGAGTGTCAGCTCTTGGGGCAAGCTCCACTGCTCTTATCTGCCACTGACTGCGTTATACTGCAAATGTCACGTAAATAGTAAATGGTTAAAAACTGCGCAGTACAACTTCTCCTGTATGTATGGACACTGCACAGTACTACTTCTCTCCTGTATGTATGGACGCTGCACAGTACTACTTCTCTCCTGTATGTATGGACGCTGCGCAGTACCACTTCTCTCCTGTATGTATGGACGCTGCACAGTACCACTTCTCTCCTGTATATATACGGACGCTGCGCAGTACCACTTCTCTCCTGTGTGTATGGACGCTGCACAGTACCACTTCTCCTGTATGTATGGACGCTGCACAGTACTACTTCTCTCCTGTATGTATGGATGATGCGCAGTACCACTTCTCTCCTGTATGTATGGACGCTGCGCAGTACCACTTCTCTCCTGTATGTATGGACGCTGCGCAGTACCACTTCTCTCCTGTATGTATGGATGATGCGCAGTACCACTTCTCTCCTGTATGTATGGACGCTGCACAGTACTACTTCTCTCCTGTATGTATGGACGCTGCGCAGTACCACTTCTCTCCTGTATGTATGGACGCTGCGCAGTACCACTTCTCTCCTGTATGTATGGACGCTGCACAGTACTACTTTTCTCCTGTATGTATGGACACTGCACAGTACCACTTCTCTCCTGTATGTATGGACGCTGCACAGTACCACTTCTCTCCTGTATGTATGGACACTGCGCAGTACTACTTCTCTCCTGTATGTATGGACGCTGCACAGTACTACTTCTCTCCTGTATGTATGGACGCTGCACAGTATTACTTCTCTCCTGTGTGTATGGACGCTGCGCAGTACTATTTCTCTCCTGTATGTATGGACGCTGCACAGTACCACTTCTCTCCTGTATATATACGGACGCTTCACAGTACTACTTTTCTCCTGTATGTATGGACGCTGCGCAGTACCACTTCTCTCCTGTATGTATGGACGCTGCGCAGTACTACTTCTCTCCTGTATGTATGGACGCTGCACAGTACTACTTCTCTCCTGTATGTATGGACGCTGCACAGTACTACTTCTCTTCTGTATGCAGATGGTTGTTCTTAGCATGTGGTTTGTTACAGTGTAGCCATTGCTCAGTACCACTTCCCTTGTTGATCCTGTTAGTGGTTGTAGTTGCGGGTAACCTGTGCTGTGGATTGGTGACCCCGCAGGGGTATGACTGACCCTTCTGGTGCTTGTGCTTGATAATGGTTTATGAAGGATCTGGTTGTGCTGATCTTCAGGTTCCACATTGTGCTCTGGATCTACTCTACCTGACACAAGGCGTCGCCCAGCCCTATGTAAATAAAGATCATTGCTTTCTGTCAGTGAATGAGAACCTTCTTGCTTACAATCAAAGGCGGCAAACTTTCACAGATCTTCTACTACTCATAGCTGATGGTTTGCTGCAGTTGTATCCTGTGAGCTAAACAACCTGCACTGATACATTGTAACAAACTATCAGGACAGAAGCGAGATTTCGGCTGCTGATGATGTATTTAGCTCTCAGAGAATTGTGGACACAATTGTAGCAAACTCTCAGCTGTGTGAGCAGGGCAACAAACCATTTTTTATTAGCTGACAGCAAACAGTGATGTTGAAAATGGTGAGGAATTGGAACACAAAGTCTCTTAGATACAATTCATAAGATCATTGCTGGCAGCCAGTACAGTTCCATTGTTTCCTTTCTCTTCTATGTACTGCAGCGGTCGGTAACCCTCGTCCCTCTAGTTGTTGGGAAACTATAACTCCCAGCGTTCTCTGACAACCGGCTGTCATGATATGATGTGAGTTGTAGTTCCCCCAACTGCTAGAGTGCCACATAATATAAACCACTGCTGTACATAACAGGCCAGAATATTATTATTCTGGGAAAGAAGGGTGACCGCTAAGATGGCCATAAGTACGCCTGCCGCAGTGTTGTCACCCAGCTTTCCCATAGTCCCGTACATCATATCCGCTTAGTGTAACGGCAGTGTGGAATCCATTGGGAGATTTGCCATTCAGGACCCTACTAAAGCTGGGTGACAACTGCAATAAGAGCTGTAACGGCTGCTCCAATGGTGGTCACCCAACTTTCCTAGAGTCCTGAATGATGAATCGACCTTTTAAAGCTGCAGCATGGATCTGGTATTTATCATTGCATAGATATGCTTGCCATGCAGGGGGCTAGTAAAGTTAGGTGCCAGCTCCAGTGAGAGTTGTAACGTCTGCTGCAATGGTGGTCACCCAGCTTTCCAAGAAACAGATATAATTCAGAAGCAGCGGAGCGTTCAGCCAGAGGACTGACACACGTAGACGTCCTGGTCGCTGCCTCGTCAGACGCGATGGAAACATCAATGTGTACGTTTTACCATCAGCCGACAGATGTACATATTGACTTTAGTCATATTTCGTAACGTCTGTCGCCGGCCGCCATGTTTTATGCCTCGGCTGCCGGGTACCTGCCCTGGAGCGTTCTCTAGGTTGTTATATTACGCTGTCAGAGGGCTCAGCGCCAGGTGTAGGAGCGCCATGTTTACTTTTAGGGAGGTCAATAGGGAACAAAATTCTTGTCTCCAACCCCTAGTAAATAACCTGCGACTCTCAGCATCTGTGGCACTACAATACCCAGCATGCCCCACCAGCAGGCCACTTTTTGCAACGTCTTGTGACCGTTGAGTTGCAGCTGCTGTAAATTCCAGTAGTAATGGTGGTAACAATGTAGTGGTGTCCAACCTGGGACTCTCCAACTGGTGCAAAACTACAACTCTCAGCATCTCCTGACAACCTCAGCCGCGTGTTACATCCTGTCTAGACAATCCTCGAAGTCCATCAGCAGTAACAAATCTCGCCTGTCCTGATTGTTTTTTACAATGTATCAGTGCAGATAAAATGTATCAGTCCAAAGGAATGTCTAGACTGGATACAATTGTAACAAACGCCGTAAGAAGTGTTCGGTCAACCCCTGAATGTAAACAATTTTTCCATTCACTGATGGCAAACGGAGATCTTGAAAATGATGAGGAACGCTGATTGATCAGGGGAGAATCAGGACGACCATAAGTGAAATGAGCTGTAAAGTTACTTTACATTAGATGCAGAATGAAACTGTAGTAAAGACATTTATAAAACGTAGGTGGCTGCTCGCTGCGGTTTTCAGGCGCCGGATACGTTTTACTATCGGAAAAATAAAACATCTGCTTGCAAAGTTCAATCTTATAGCAGCAAATTGTATGACTACCAGTGGGTGAGGAATGGCCCAGTTTAGTGAATCTGTCTTGTAAAGTTGATTTACACTGCAGCTCTTCTCACTTAGCTGTTCTCATTTTGTCATTTCAGGCAATGAATTAAGAATCTTTTTGGCCGACCTGAAGGCAACGCCGTATTTCAGCCCCAAAGTCAAATTATCATTAGAGTAAGTATGAGATGGTGCCCCCTGCAGACCTCCCCGCACTCACATCTGGAGCGTGACGGGTGCGCTGCCGTGCTATAGTCATGATGGGCAGATATTAGAAGATTTATTTTTGTTTTGGATCATGGCTCCAATGAGAACAAGTGTGCGGCGCCCCCTGCCTGGCTTCGGAAGCCTCCTCATGTTGGTGCCAATCTATATTGTACCCACTCTTCATGCATAAGTCTGACCATCCTAACCCCATGATCTGTCTCAGCCAATCAACCAAACAGGGATTTGCTGATTAGCATCTGTGCACTATTTAAAGGAATTGTCCATTTTATAAAATCCATTGTCATACATCATTTTAGGGAATCATGAGTTAATAGAGGGGGGGGGGGGGTCTTCTGTTCAGGATCCTTATCTCTTTGTCGGAGTGGAGAGCAGTTACGTACAGCGTCTCTGGAGGACCTGTGAATGGGCACTGTGTAATACTTAAATTAGCCTGTGGTGGCGCTGCTGGGAAACTGAACACTTACTACCAGGTTTCCCCACAGATCACAGCTGATCGCTGGGTATTCCAGCAGGAGGACACTTTGTGATAATCTTATTGACAAGGGATGCTTCTAACAACTAGGAACTGTCCAAATTGGAGAACCCCTTTAAGTAGGACATCTAGTAGGTTCCCTAGTTTAGAGGGGACGGTCCTGTGTCAGAATATTTCTAAAACGTGGGTCCACTTTAATATCGACAACCACCTTCTCTACCTAATGTAAGAAGATTCAGGGACTGCAGGATCAGACTACACAGGGTTTGTAGTCTGTAACAATGGAGACACATAGGTCTGCACAGGAGCTGCATACACAATATGGTAAAAAATGTTAAAGCGACTAAATGCAAAGCTGCTTTAATTCTCCTTCTAGATACATTGTTGCAATAAAAAAAAACTATGGTTGCAGAGGTGGCCCGTCCCTTTACGTATATAGTGACTTTTTATTTTTACTTTCTAGGATACTTCATTTCCACACCATTTTAACATCTCTGCTTGCTGTCAGTAAATGGAACACATCTCATTGAATTACATGGGCAATGGAGACGCGCCAACTTCTGTCAGTCGCCCATCCCTTACAGACTACAGTAAAATCATCAGTTCCTGTAGTCAGTGGGGGATGGGCGACTGCGGGAATTGTGAATTACTAACTCCGTCACTGAAATGTATTGTGTCACTTCAAATAGTTCTATTTGGGAATCCCCATAAATGTCATGTCCTAATATTTGGGAAGGGGAATATCAAGTCTTTTTATGTTGCTTCGTTCCAGATGTATCTCAGGACTCGCTGATTTTTGTCTTTTTTACAGGAGTGAAGGAGTGCTGATAACCAGTGTGGTACCTGGAGATTACAATGGAGATTCCCAAATGGACGTTCTGCTGACCACTGTGCCCAGCGCCCAAACCGGGACTGACCGTCCGCTTTCTGTGGTTGTATACTGGGGGCAGAACCAAACCCTCAGTAAGTTCCATATGAGGAGTCTGAGTTGTAGCTTGTGTGCCCCCTTATCTGGTCAGAAGTATCAAGATGGCTCATACCCCTCATCCCCTGCCTTCCCCTACATCATATATGGGACTGATATCAGCCTCTCCTCTTATATCACTCCAGCACTATTATACCCTCCAGAGACATTACATCATATGTGACTGATATCAGCCGCTCCTCTTATATCACTCCAGTACTATTATATCCTCCAGAGACATTACATCATATGTGTGACTGATATCAGCCGCTCCTCTTATATCACTCCAGTACTATTATATCCTCCAGAGACATTACATCATATGTGACTGATATCAGCCGCTCCTCTTATATCACTCCAGTAATATTATATCCTCCAGAGACATTACATCATGTGTGACTGATATCAGCCGCTCCTCTTATATCACTCCAGTACTATTATATCCTCCAGAGACATTACATCATATATGTGACTGATATCAGCCGCTCCTCTTATATCACTCCAGCACTATTATATCCTCCAGAGACATTACATCATATGTGTGACTGATATCAGCCGCTCCTCTTATATCACTCCAGTACTATTATATCCTCCAGAGACATTACATCATATGTGACTGATATCAGCCGCTCCTCTTATATCACTCCAGCACTATTATATCCTCCAGAGACATTACATCATATGTGTGACTGATATCAGCCGCTCCTCTTATATCACTCCAGTACTATTATATCCTCCAGAGACATTACATCATATGTGACTGATATCAGCCGCTCCTCTTATATCACTCCAGCACTATTATATCCTCCAGAGACATTACATCATATGTGTGACTGATATCAACCGCTCCTCTTATATCACTCCAGCACTATTATATCCTCCAGAGACATTACATCATATGTGACTGATATCAGCCGCTCCTCTTATATCACTCCAGTACTATTATATCCTCCAGAGACATTACATCATATGTGTGACTGATATCAGCCGCTCCCCTTATAACGCTCCAGTACTATTATATCCTCCAGAGACATTACATCATATGTGTGACTGATATCAGCAGCTCCTCTTATAAAACTCCAGTACTATTATATCCTCCAGAGACATTACATCATATGTGTGACTGATATCAGCCGCTCCTCTTATAAAACTCCAGCACTATTATATCCTCCAGAGACATCATATGTGACTGATATCAGCCGCTCCTCTTATAAAATTCCAGCACTATTATATCCTCCAGAGACATTACATCATATGTGTGACTGATATCAGCCGCTCCTCTTATAACACTCCAGTACTATTATATCCTCCAGAGACATTACATCATATGTGACTGATATCAGCCGCTACTCTTATATCACTCCAGTACTATTATATCCTCCAGAGACATTACATCATATGTGACTGATATCAGCCGCTCCTCTTCTAAAACTCCAGCACTATTATATCCTCCAGAGACATTACATCATATGTGTGGCTGATATCAGCCGCTCCTCTTATAACACTACAGCACTATTATATCCTCCAGAGACATCATATGTGACTGATATCAGCCGCTCCTCTTATAATGCTCCAGTACTATTATATCCTCCAGAGACATTACATCATGTGTGACTGATATCAGCCGCTCCTCTTATAACACTCCAGTACTATTATATCCTCCAGACATTACATCATACGTGACTGATATCAGCCGCTCCTCTTATAACACTCCAGCACTATTATATCCTCCAGAGACATTACATCATATGTGACTGATATCAGCCGCTCCTCTTATAACACTCCAGTACTATTATATCCTCCAGAGACATTACATCATATGTGACTGATATCAGCCGCTACTCTTATATCACTCCAGTACTATTATATCCTCCAGAGACATTACATCATATGTGACTGATATCAGCCGCTCCTCTTATAAAACTCCAGCACTATTATATCCTCCAGAGACATTACATCATGTGTGTAACTGATATCAGCCGCTCCTCTTATAACACTCCAGCACTATTCTATCCTCCAGAGACATTACATCATATGTGTGACTGATATCAGCCGCTCCCCTTATAACGCTCCAGTACTATTATATCCTCCAGAGACATTACATCATATGTGTGACTGATATCAGCAGCTCCTCTTATAAAACTCCAGTACTATTATATCCTCCAGAGACATTACATCATATGTGTGACTGATATCAGCCGCTCCTCTTATAAAACTCCAGCACTATTATATCCTCCAGAGACATCATATGTGACTGATATCAGCCGCTCCTCTTATAAAATTCCAGCACTATTATATCCTCCAGAGACATTACATCATATGTGTGACTGATATCAGCCGCTCCTCTTATAACACTCCAGTACTATTATATCCTCCAGAGACATTACATCATATGTGACTGATATCAGCCGCTCCTCTTATAACACTCCAGTACTATTATATCCTCCAGAGACATTACATCATATGTGACTGATATCAGCCGCTACTCTTATATCACTCCAGTACTATTATATCCTCCAGAGACATTACATCATATGTGACTGATATCAGCCGCTCCTCTTCTAAAACTCCAGCACTATTATATCCTCCAGAGACATTACATCATATGTGTGGCTGATATCAGCCGCTCCTCTTATAACACTACAGCACTATTATATCCTCCAGAGACATCATATGTGACTGATATCAGCCGCTCCTCTTATAATGCTCCAGTACTATTATATCCTCCAGAGACATTACATCATGTGTGACTGATATCAGCCGCTCCTCTTATAACACTCCAGTACTATTATATCCTCCAGACATTACATCATACGTGACTGATATCAGCCGCTCCTCTTATAACACTCCAGCACTATTATATCCTCCAGAGACATTACATCATATGTGACTGATATCAGCCGCTACTCTTATATCACTCCAGTACTATTATATCCTCCAGAGACATTACATCATATGTGACTGATATCAGCCGCTCCTCTTATAAAACTCCAGCACTATTATATCCTCCAGAGACATTACATCATGTGTGTGACTGATATCAGCCGCTCCTCTTATAACACTCCAGCACTATTCTATCCTCCACAGACATTACATCATATGTGACTGATATCAGCCGCTCCTCTTATAACACTCCAGCACTATTATATCCTCCAGGGACATTACATCATATGTGTGACTGATATCAGCCGCTCCTCTTCTAAAACTCCAGCACTATTATATCCTCCAGAGACATTACATCATATGTGTGACTGATATCAGCCGCTCCACTTATAACACTCCAGTACTATTATATCCTCCAGAGACATTACATCATATGTGTGACTGATATCAGCAGCTCCACTTATAACACTCCAGTACTATTATATCCTCCAGAGACATTACATCATATGTGTGACTGATATCAGCCGCTCCTCTTATATCACTCCAGTACTATTATATCCTCCAGAGACATTACATCATATGTGACTGATATCAGCCGCTCCTCTTATATCACTCCAGCACTATTATATCCTCCAGAGACATTACATCATATGTGTGACTGATATCAGCCGCTCCTCTTATATCACTCCAGCACTATTATATCCTCCAGAGACATTACATCATATGTGTGACTGATATCAGCCGCTCCTCTTATAACACTCCAGCACTATTATATCCTCCAGAGACATTACATCATATGTGACTGATATCAGCCGCTCCTCTTATATCACTCCAGCACTATTATATCCTCCAGAGACATTACATCATATGTGTGACTGATATCAGCCGCTCCTCTTATATCACTCCAGTACTATTATATCCTCCAGAGACATTACATCATATATGACTGATATCAGCCGCTCCTCTTATATCACTCCAGTACTATTATATCCTCCAGAGACATTACATCATATATGTGACTGATATCAGCCGCTCCTCTTATATCACTCCAGCACTATTATATCCTCCAGAGACATTACATCATATGTGTGACTGATATCAGCCGCTTCTCTTATAACACTCCAGTACTATTATATCCTCCAGAGACATTACATCATATGTGTGACTGATATCAGCCGCTCCTCTTATAACACTCCAGTACTATTATATCCTCTAGAGACATTACATCATATGTGTGACTGATATCAGCCGCTCCTCTTATATCACTCCAGCACTATTATATCCTCCAGAGACATTACATCATATGTGTGACTGATATCAGCTGCTCCTCTTATAACACTCCAGCACTATTATATCCTCCAGAGACATTACATCATATGTGTGACTGATATCAGCCGCTCCTCTTATATCACTCCAGTACTATTATATCCTCCAGACATTACATCATATGTGTGACTGATATCAGCCGCTCCTCTTATATCACTCCAGTACTATTATATCCTCCAGAGACATTACATCATATGTGACTGATATCAGCCGCTCCTCTTATATCACTCCAGTACTATTATATCCTCCAGAGACATTACATCATGTGTGACTGATATCAGCCGCTCCTCTTATATCACTCCAGTACTATTATATCCTCCAGAGACATTACATCATATATGTGACTGATATCAGCCGCTCCTCTTATATCACTCCAGCACTATTATATCCTCCAGAGACATTACATCATATGTGTGACTGATATCAGCCGCTCCTCTTATATCACTCCAGTACTATTATATCCTCCACAGACATTACATCATATGTGACTGATATCAGCCGCTCCTCTTATATCACTCCAGTACTATTATATCCTCCAGAGACATTACATCATATATGTGATTGATATCAGCCGCTCCTCTTATATCACTCCAGCACTATTATATCCTCCAGAGACATTACATCATATGTGTGACTGATATCAGCCGCTCCTCTTATATCACTCCAGCACTATTATATCCTCCAGAGACATTACATCATATGTGTGACTGATATCAGCCGCTCCTCTTATATCACTCCAGTACTATTATATCCTCCAGAGACATTACATCATATATGTGACTGATATCAGCCGCTCCTCTTATATCACTCCAGCACTATTATATCCTCCAGAGACATTACATCATATGTGTGACTGATATCAGCCGCTCCTATTATATCACTCCAGCACTATTATATCCTCCAGAGACATTACATCATATGTGTGACTGATATCAGCCGCTCCTCTTATATCACTCCAGTACTATTATATCCTCCAGAGACATTACATCATATGTGTGACTGATATCAGCTGCTCCTCTTATAACACTCCAGCACTATTATATCCTCCAGAGACATTACATCATATATGTGACTGATATCAGCCGCTCCTCTTATATCACTCCAGCACTATTATATCCTCCAGAGACATTACATCATATAAGTGACTGATATCAGCCGCTCCTCTTATATCACTCCAGCACTATTATATCCTCCAGAGACATTACATCATATGTGTGACTGATATCAGCCGCTCCTCTTATAACACTCCAGTACTATTATATCCTCCAGAGACATTACATCATATGTGACTGATATCAGCCGCTCCTCTTATAACACTCCAGCACTATTATATCCTCCAGAGACATTACATCATATATGTGACTGATATCAGCCGCTCCTCTTATATCACTCCAGCACTATTATATCCTCCAGAGACATTACATCATATGTGTGACTGATATCAGCCGCTCCTATTATATCACTCCAGCACTATTATATCCTCCAGAGACATTACATCATATGTGTGACTGATATCAGCCGCTCCTCTTATATCACTCCAGTACTATTATATCCTCCAGAGACATTACATCATATGTGTGACTGATATCAGCTGCTCCTCTTATAACACTCCAGCACTATTATATCCTCCAGAGACATTACATCATATATGTGACTGATATCAGCCGCTCCTCTTATATCACTCCAGCACTATTATATCCTCCAGAGACATTACATCATATGTGACTGATATCAGCCGCTCCTCTTATATCACTCCAGCACTATTATATCCTCCAGAGACATTACATCATATATGTGACTGATATCAGCCGCTCCTCTTATATCACTCCAGCACTATTATATCCTCCAGAGACATTACATCATATGTGTGACTGATATCAGCCGCTCCTCTTATAACACTCCAGTACTATTATATCCTCCAGAGACATTACATCATATGTGACTGATATCAGCCGCTCCTCTTATAACACTCCAGCACTATTATATCCTCCAGAGACATCATATGTGACTGATAATATTATAATGAATGTTTTATTTCCCAGATATCAATCTCAAGTCGCGTCTTAACAGCACCTTCTCTGACGAGCCTCACATTATGGAGTAAGTCTTTACTTTTCACTTCCAGATAAAAAAAAACAACGTTATTTTAAGTCGTTTCGGATTTATCTGACGTCTTGAAATTCATATTTTTGTCTTTCCCTCGTGCAGCTTTAATGGAGACCTGATTCCTGATATCTTCGGTGTCCCGACTGGAAGCCAGACTCCTGTAATCACATATGGCGGGTAAGAGCCCAGACATCGAGTGACATTTTAATGCAGTGAGGACTGGCACGGATTTTGGGGTCCTCTGGACCATGCAGGATGGAAACGTCCGATCTCTGGGATTTACTGACATGTCACTGAGATTATCTAATGGAAAATAAGTCTCCCACTCATACATTATAGATGTGATCGCCGCTAAACTTAGGGGCGGCTGCACTTCACTGAAAGACTGTGACTGATTTATAAAGACAGTGCTTTACTTTACATTATTTGTCAGCTCTAAGTGCGTACACTTCAGCCCTGGACACATTCTACATATAGAGATTATATACATATGACGTGGTCTCTGTACACATACATTACTTATCCTGTACTGATCCTGAGTTACATCCTGTATTATACTCCAGAGCTGCACTCACTATTCTGCCGGTGGAGTCACTGTGTACATACATTACATTACTTATCCTGTACTGATCCTGAGTTACATCCTATATTATACTCCAGAGCTGCACTCACTATTCTGCTGGTGGAGTCACTGTGTACATACATTACATTACTTATCCTGTACTGATCCTGAGTTACATCCTGTATTATACTCCGGAGCTGCACTCACTATTCTGCTGGTGGAGTCACTGTACATACATTACTTATCCTGTACTGACCCTGAGTTACATCCTGTATTATACTCCGGAGCTGCACTCACTATTCTACTGGTGGAGTCACTGTGTACATACGTTACATTACTTATCCTGTACTGATCCTGAGTTACATCCTGTATTATACTCCAGAGCTGCACTCACTATTCTGCTGGTGGAGTCACTGTGTACATACGTTACATTACTTATCCTGTACTGATCCTGAGTTATATCCTGTATTATACTCCAGAGCTGCACTCACTATTCTGCTGGTGGAGTCACTGTGTACATACATTACTGATCCTGAGTTACATCCTGTATTATACTCCGGAGCTGCACTCATTATTCTGCTGGTGGAGTCACTGTACATACATTACTTATCCTGTACTGACCCTGAGTTACATCCTGTATTATACTCCAGAGCTGCACTCACTATTCTACTGGTGGAGTCACTGTGTACATACATTACATTACTTATCCTGTACTGATCCTGAGTTACATCCTGTATTATACTCCAGAGCTGCACTCACTATTCTACTGGTGGAGTCACTGTGTACATACATTACATTACTTATCCTGTACTGATCCTGAGTTACATCCTGTATTATACTCCAGAGCTGCACTCACTATTCTGCTGGTGGAGTCACTGTGTACATACATTACTTATCCTGTACTGATCCTGAGTTATATCCTGTATTATACTCCAGAGCTGCACTCACTATTCTACTGGTGGAGTCACTGTGTATGTACATTACACTACTTATCCTGATCCTGAGTTGCAGCCTGTGTTCTACTTCAGGGCTGAAATCTTCCAGCATATCTGCTTGTTCAGTGTCTCAACAAAGGTTGTTTAGGTGATTGATTGGCATTCTGGGAAGTTTCCTTGTAACGCCTGGCACTGTACAATAATCTGATGTAGTAAAAACGAACTGCCCCCTGTATAACAGGAGCTCAGCTAAGGCTTTGTTCACATCTGCATTCAGTGTTTCTGTTGTTCTACTGAGTGATGGGAGCAGAACAACGAAAATACCGGAACTGTCGCAGGTCCAGCAGTTGTGTCCAGTGGATAGGTAATAGTTGGTTATAGCCGGAACACCACTTTAATCTTCATGTACATAGGACTGGAATCCCCCTTTAATATTCTGCAGTACAGGGTCCCGTTATGAGTGAACTTACCAGTTATAATAGACGCTTGTATCTGATTGGATGTTGTTTTATGATGTAATAAATGTAATGATGTCACTATATGTCCTGCGTTTGACCGCCGTTCTCTCCCCGGCACATGATTATAGGTGTTTGTCCGATCTTCTGCTTCTTCGTCGCGCCTCCTGGCATTCAGCCTGTTGTTTTGATAAGGGGAATATGGGAAGCCGCTTGTCACCCTTAATAAATTCATACAAATCTAGTTACGTCTGTTGTGTTTTCATAGCGAGGAGGCGCGTTCCGCGCTCTGTAGGTGCCGGCAGCGCTGTGACAGCTCGTACATAATATATACAGCATCTTGAGCTTGCACGTAGCCTCGTCTTCCATATTTCCCCTGGCTCATTGTTCTTCTCGTTACCGCCATGCCGATTACAATGTAAGAAGTCAATCAGATCTCAAGGTAATCCACTGCTCTCCGCATACGTCGCGTTACATGGGATTCTGGATTTAAAGGGCCGGTCACACCACTTCCACTTTTTTGTGGATGAATGATATGGATACAGGGTTTCTCCTCCAAAGACCTAGCATTAAAAAACAATGTCCTTTTCTGTCATTATTGTCACCACTACAGTTTGCACAGTTGTCACCCAGCTTTCTAAGGCCCCTGCACGGTAAATCTGCCTAGTTATAGATTCACCCATTCTTTATGGTTGCCCTTCCCAGAATCGGATACAGCAAAGATCAAGGGCGTGAATACTTTTTTTTGGTCGTGCTTCTATGGGATTGCAGAAATGTACACACCCCTCCTCCCCTTCCATTAGTTTGGTATAAATGTTGCGGCTACTTAGTGATGTGTGAGCGGACTCTTGTATTGAGTGCTGTTGGCCGCTCTTGCACAGGTCGCCGCTGCGTCATGGCGGATACCTCTCATCGCTTTTCTCTCGCCATCCTTTTTTTTTTTCTATATTTTTTTTCTCTGATTGTTTCCAGGCTGATCGTGACGCTTCATGGCGTTTTATCCGGAGTGAGTCCTATAACGTCGTGTGACGGGTTCCGCCTGTTTCTTCTCTCACGTTGCTGTTCACGGAGCTTTGTTGTTCTCTCGGTCGAGTCCTGAAGCTTTTTTTCCCTGCAGATTGATGGGACATTTACTGCATGAAGCGGTTTTTGAAGTCGTACATACACTGAGCATAAATCAAATCCGTTCATGCAGCGTCTCGGAGAGAAACTTTGTATCGCCGGAAGGATATTCTGCTTCCTCCGCTACCATAAGTGAATATTAGAAGCGTCTCATTATCGGCTCATTATGCGGGATAAGTGTTATGCTGCGTCTGTAGGAAGAAATGCTGAGGGCACGCGGTTTAGAAAAAATGGCGCAGCCGATTGCAAAATGCTGGCATCGAACATCGATAATATTTTGAACTGGGCGTTTGCATTACTTTTCGTGATATTGGCGTATTTTTCATACATTAGCGCAGGTGCTCAATATCTATGCAAAATGGCGTTCTATATATTTGCGCTGATGCACCGGTGCTGAGACGTAAGACATTTGCCAGTATAAAAAAGAAAAAAAATATATATATTTATATAATTATAGGGTCGGAGATGGGTGACTTGTTCTCTACACCCCATTACGCGGCCCCAAATTATCTGCTCTACAAATAAATCTCAATCGCCGTATAACTAAACGTTCTTCAAAAACCTTCTAATTGGCTTTGCGTTTTAATTCCTCACCATTTTCTAAATCCCTGAATGTAAACAAAAATGTTACCATTCACTGACATCAAGCAGAGACTGAAAATCTGTCCTGTCACAGCTGAGTGTTTGTTAAAATTGTTTCCAGTCTTGATAATCCTCTGTGACTGGAGCAGTTGGAACTCCAGACTGATACAATGTAACAGGACAGCAGAGAGATGGCTGATGATGATGTATTTAGCCCACTGGATGCAATTGTAACAAATCCTCAGCTGTTGGAATTAGTAGGTCAGGACAGGTTTTTAACTTTTGATTGCAACTAAGAATGATCCTATTCACTGACAGCAAGGTTTTACTCTAGGAAATGACACTTCAAGTGATGATATTTTAGAAAGGATACATTGTTTTTCTATTGTTATTATAATTATTTTTGAATTAACTTTTTTTTTTTCTCTCCTCTGACAGGAGCTTGACAGTGACCAGGAGTCTCGGTACGACGAGCCCCATGTTTGTGCCCCATTCTCATGCCTTCATAGATCTCAGCGGAGACTTCACCGCTGGTAAGTTACTACAAGACTCTGCACGCTACAATCATACGAGTTATGTGCGACAATGGGAATGTGGTGTGTGGCCCTTTAATACCCCAGATGTTCGGGGAGGGGGCAGATTCTCTCATCTATGGCCGGTTCAAGACTCAGCCGGACTCCTGGCCTGTGGTATTCCAATGTCCTATGTGATATCCTCCGGTGGGAGTAGTTGTCCCCTGACCCCGGTCTGCTACATATCCATCATAAAACTTCAGCGCGCCGGGGAGAAGTTGTGGAAGTTCCCGCTCGCCGCGTTCCCCGGGTGATACAACTTAATTATAGAAATCATGTCGCCATGATTTACATTACAGGTTCTCTCGCTGCTCCGCTGGCAGATTCATTACAAATATTAGATTTTACAGCCGCAATCAATGTCCTGTGTATGGGGGTGGCGGAGCAGATCGGGCCGCTGCTTGTGCTGCGTCTGAGTTTCCTGCTCGGTACCTGCAGATGTGCGGAACGGTGACATGTTCGTCAGGGAGACGGAGCCAGCGCAGAGGGTGGAGGATCAATCCGGGCTCGTAGGATGACGGGGTCTATTAAATATTATGTCCTGTAAGAGAAGCGGCAACGTGGCGCCCTGTCCCTCCAATGTGACTGGCGCCCGATGTGACGAGATGCAGCGGCAGGATGGGCGGTGTAGTTACTGAAGCAATCTTACTGTGCCCAGCGAGTATTGTTCCCCGATCCCGCTATATAGAATAGAACCCTTGCACGATGCTCGCTGGGCGGTACAGTTACCTCGTCAACAATACCACCCAGCATGCGGATGCGGAATGTTTTCGGCCCCGTTCACACCACGTACGTCACGGTTATACGTTGAGTGGATACGGCGTGTGCTGTTTAATGGCTTTCCATGACGTATCCTTTAGGGTCAATCCACACGATACGTATTACGTGCGGCAAAAGGTAAATCGCGGCGCTTTCATTCTGCGGGTTTTGCTGCGTATTTCTGCATAACTAAGGAGAGAGAATTCTCAAGCGGAATGTCGGGATAAATTGACATGCTGTTTGGAAAATCCGCGCCACGGGTCAATTTACTTTCCGCAAAATACCACAGCGTGGACCTGAGATGCGCTGGAATCTCGTTGCCTATGCTGGAAGTGTATTGCACTGCGGTTTTGCCGCACGTAATACGCATGGTGTGCATTGACCCTTTGGGTGCGTTCTCACTCATTAATCTGCCTCCCATTCATTTCAATGAGAGTCGGACGCTACTTTTTTCCGCTAGCGGATTTTTTCAGGTAGCGGGAAACTCAAGCGTCCCGCTCGATCTTCGGTCCGAACCTCCCATTGAAGTGAATGGGAGGAGGAATTGTCCCGCCGACGCCGCCTAAAATCTGCCGTGTGACCCAGCTATTAGGGCGCCCGTCACAGTTTACGTTTGTGGCCTTAGAGGAACCAGTTCTTGTCCTGCCGCCGGGAGGATCGGGGCCGGGGCTTATGTTGGCTCTTGCTGGTTATTGGTTGCAGCGGCGGAGCTGATGGCGCTTGTGGGTCGGTTTTCAGTATCTTCTCCATATTTGACCGGACACGTTTGGCAGCCGTCCAGGGTTCCTGCACGGCCTGGTACCGGGTGGATGGACCATGACGTACATGTCAGGCTTTTCCTCTGATCTATGCTCTTGAGGTAATGATTACGGTCGCAGGATGTTTTGGAGTCCACCGTAAATCCGAGCCGGAACCTTGTCTCTATTTCATCCGTTCTCCTTTATAAGGGGGTCGCACATGGTCAGAAAAACATGGAAGCTTTCTTCCAATATCAGCGCCACACCTGTCCATGGGTTGTGTTTGGTATTGCAGCTTGGCTCCTTTAGGTCCTTTTTTTTTGGTGCTGATTTTGACGTAAAAGCCACGTTGGAATCAGCGCAAAAAAAACTCGGCCAAAATCACCCCCCCCCCCCCATTGATTTCAATGGGAGGTAGAAGCCGTTTTTTTTTCCTGGTAGCTTATGGCCGCTGGCGGGGAAAAAAAGCTGCATGCCCTTTCTTGCCGCGGCCTCTGACCTCACATTAAATCAATGAGACGCAGAAAAAACCTGCAGCGTCGTGTGTGAAGAGGGCCTTAGGGTATGTTCACACAGACTTTTTTTGGTGCTGTTTTTGATGCGGAAACCGTGTCGAAAACCTGCACCAAAAAACGGAATTATGAGGCAGATTTTTTCTGCCCGCAAAAAAACTCCGCGTGAACAGCGCCTTAAAGTGAATAGGGCTGAGCTGCAATACCACACACATCCTGTGGACCGCTGTAGCGCTGTTTTTGGAAGAAACCAGCCATGTAGTTCTGAGCCTGTCCAATCCATCTAAGAGTCTGACAGAGAGTGCGCTCTGTGGACAAGCCCCCCCCCCCCCCCCCCCCCCGTGGGTTAAATCCTCAATCCTGTTATATTTATTCCCATAAATGCCGTCTTACCCGCATGGCACGAGACATAAAAATAATGAGTTTTAAATACCTGCTGATCGCAAATTGCCACTTTCTGTTGCCCACAGCGACCGAACAAGTCCAATTGTCAGATTAAGAAGAATTTCCCAACGCTCGTCGCTCCGGACGGGTTAATTCAGCCTCATTTGCAGAAGTCAAAACGTCATTTGATGTACCTCTCTGTGGCGTTTTGCAGACAACGGTGAGAGGAGTCGGATTCTCGGGGCGATCAGAGTGGAGGTGATTCACGGGCGCGCGTTCACTTCTTCCTCCTAATGACTGAGCAGAGAATTAACACCTCGCGCCAGGAATAATATTCCCAGCAGGAGCCCTCGCCGATCCTCGCCGGTTATATTTTCCTTTTTTTTTGTGTGTTTTTTCGTTTTGTGGGTTAAAGCTACAAATTATATGAATAAGGGAACCGATTAGTAAATCAAATTCTCTTCTTCTATTCCAAGATCTGGCGTAGTCTGCCTGACCCCGGATCCCTAAACTTGAACCCCTCCCACTGGTACCCAAATAATAAGGGAGCAGCACTTCTTCAGAGGGACCGGTTATTTTAACCCATACTATACGTGTCCGGTGATAACCCATCAGACTATAGCTATAAATGGAGTTCCCCTTTAAATTTAAGCTCCGACTTTAACATTGTGAACGTAGTCCTAATTGTGGACTATTGAGCATCTTTGTGATATGTGTTACCTTTCTTGCTGTTTTCCCGTACTGTATACTTAGTTTCTCATCTGTGCAGTATAAAAAAATTGTCTACATGGAAACCATCATCAAGTAGGTTACCTGCTGTTGACAGATCTGCTATTCTTTTATTTCGTACTTTTAGTACATCGTTCTGAGTGGGATGTGGGTGTGATTGGCTCATTAGCCCTTCATTTTCCGCTGTGTCCCAACTCATTAACACTTGAATACCCAATTTAGATACCAAGTGTTCGTCAGTCAGACAGTTTGGATACGTGTTTGTTAATGCGTGTCCGGTTTTTGTGTATTTCTGGGCAGTACCGTCCTGCATATTCACACGAGAAACTGTTACATTCGTAATAAAGCTATAAGATCCATCAACAGCAACTTGCCTGCTTGTTGATGGTTTCCAGGTAGCAACACCCTGTTTTCCTAAAAATCATCACTTTCCAGCAGCGTTCACACTGAGTTTTTTGCCGCGGAAACCATGGCAAAAAAATTCCGAAATTGCCTCCCATTGATTTCAATAAGTGGAGGAGGCATTTTTTGTCTCACGAGCGGAACAAAACGCTCGCGGGAAATAGAAGCGACTTTCCCTATCTTGAGGCCTTTTCCGCCTCAAAAACCCCATTGAAATCGATGGGAGACACAAAAAAATTCCGCAGCATTTTTCTGACGCGGTTTATGGCAAAAGCCGCTTGCGGTTTTTTTCCTTTGCCTGTTGAAGAAAGAGGTAAAAAAAAACACGTCAAAAAAATCGTGCCCAAAAAAACGCATGTGGCGCAAAACCACTTAATACCTTTCTGTAAGGGCCCTACTGCACTGTTCATCCTGAGCTGCCTGGTTCATGAATAAAATGCAAAAACGACAGTGTAAACTGACACAAAAGCAGAGCCGCAGGTTAGAGAAAGGGAACATAAAATGCAGATTATTTTGCCATTCGGTTTTCTGTGGAAAATTAGGTGACGAGCGTCTCCAGCACGGTTATGAGGTCGTCATCCAGCGGTATATGTTAATTTTGTAGGAACTACATATCATGTTGTCACAAGCCAGAGCAGCATTTCATTTTCTGTCATTTAATCCTCAGGTTTCAGCTGACTGCTGCTGGTTCAGTGTCTGCACGATGCTTTCTCTTCTGTTCCGCAGGAGATCGTCTCTGATCTTTATAGGCACTCCGCTAAGGTATTAGGACTGTAGGCTAGCATATAGCTGGCAGCAGTGGCGGATTAAGTAGACGATGGGCCCTGGGCTGTTACCCAAACTTGGGCCCCCCTTCCGCTCCGCCGCCCTCCCGCGCCGTAACTATTTTTAACACTACCTTTTTGGGCAAGCATTAACAAATGGGTGTTACGATTCCCCTTTTCACGGGCTGTGTCCCTACATACTGACAGTATCACACTGTGCAGGGACACATCCTCCTGACAAGGGGAATTGTCTATCAGTCCTGGACTGCACAAAGACTTTTTGTGGAATACAAGGATTTCCTATAATAAAAATGTCAGGAGAGGTGACAGATTCTCTATAAATCTAGTGACTCACAGGTGACGACGTCTCAGATTCTAGTAGTTTTTTTCCCTCTTTTCTTCTCCATCTGGTCCAGAGCACATGACGACGTCTCCCGGCCATGACTGATTTCCTCAGAATTTGCCACTCAGATGTCTTCGACTACTCACTTTTCCAACATTTCCACACCTAGAAATGATCATGGTGCCACATACTGTACCCCTAAATATAATAGCACCAAACACCGCGCCTGAATATAATAATACCACACACTGTAAAACACCGCATACACACAGCCCCCTGTACATAGTGCCACACACAGCCCCCTGTACATAGTGCCACACACAGCCCCCTGTACATAGTGCCACACACAGCCCCCTGTACGTAGTGCCACACACAGCCCCCTGTACATAGTGCCACACACAGCCCCCTGTACGTAGTGCCACACACAGTCCCCTGTACATAGTGCCACACACAGCCCCCTGTACGTAGTGCCACACACAGCCCCCTGTACGTAGTGCCACACACAGCCCCCTGTACATAGTGCCACACACAGCCCCCTGTACATAGTGCCACACACGGCCCCCTGTACATAGTGCCACACACAGCCCCCTGTACATAGTGCCACACACAGCCCCCTGTACATAGTGCCACACACAGCCCCCTGTACATAGTGCCACACACAGTCCCCTGTACATAGTGCCACACACAGTCCCCTGTACGTAGTGCCACACACAGCCCCCTGTACATAGTGCCACACACAGTCCCCTGTACGTAGTGCCACACACAGCCCCTGTAGATATTACACTCCTCCCATAGATAGCGCCACACACAGCCCCCTGTACATAGTGCCACACACAGCCCCCTGTAGATATCACACATCCCCCCCATAGAGAGCGTTACACACACACAGCCGCCTATAGATACAAATTAATATCCCCCCCCCCCAAACGGATATCTTTAGCAAAGTTTCCATTACCATTGAGATCAATATGAATGCAAACGGAAGCTAAGGTTTCCATTTGCCTTTCCGTTGAGGGGTTAACCAGACGGAACCCCTCAACGGAAGGGCCGCGGTGATGTGAACAGGGCCCATGTGTATGTGTGATACTGTTTGTTGGACCCTGTATCTAAGCCTAATGTAGGCTTAGATACAGGGTCCAGCAGACCGTATTCTTATGCAGTATAAGCTGTGGCCCTGTATCTAAGCCTAACACACGGTAGTCTTTAAAGGTTGTCCAGTCCCTAAACATTGATGGCCTATCTTCAGTATAGGCCATCAATAGCTGATGGGTTGGGGTCAGACACCCGGGACCCCCGCCAATCAGCTGTTTTGAAGTGGTTGCAGCCGCTCCTACGAGTGCTGCTTCCCCTTCATTTCCCACACTTGCTCACACTGTGAATCGCTGACACGTCCATGTCGGCGATTCAGTGTGAGAAAGTGACCGGAATGAAGGGGAAGCAGCGCTCGTAAGAGCGGCTGCAACCCCTTCAAAACAGCTGATTGGCGGGGGTCCCGGGTGTCTGACCCCAACCCATCAGTAAAAGAATAAAATTAAACTTACCTCCTCTTCGGCCGCTGGTCCTCACTCCATCAACTGTCGGGATGCTGTGCGCTGCGCTGTGACGTCACAACCTCCGATGCGCTCCAGGAAGAGGAGGGGTAAGTACTGTCAGTTACTATAGTAACAGGGGCCCGTGTAGTTTATTATATAGGCCCCAGTTACTATAGTAACTTTTCATTGATGTGTGAATGTGGCTGCCGCTAGCACCGGGGCCCCCTCCGGTGCTAGCGACGCCACACCGGGCATTAGGGAGGCCGTTCGATCATTTGTGGTTCGGACGGCCATGGGCCCTGGGCGGCCGCCCAAACCGCCCTAATGATAATCCGCAACTGGCTGGCAGCCATTCTGAATGCAGCTTTGGATGTGACTAGAGTATAATACATATTTTATACCAAGATCAGTATCGATAATGAATACATTGTTACTTTTCGTGATCAGTAGAATGAGGTGTTGGTTGTCCTGCGTGCCGTCCAGTAGCGGTCGTCATTACATTTCGCTCGCCCCTGTCGTTGCTGTAGATGATGTTCACGCTCCGCAGCCATAGCTGTGCAGCCTCCTCCTCCCTCCTGATAGTAAGAAATATGAGATCTGGAAGGACTCATGACAGACTGATCCCTGACTTGTAGAGAGACCTAATACAATTATCCCCTGGAGAGAATTCATCACGGACATGTTAGATTAGATTGTGTCCCGGATCTTACATTTTGCAGGTTTGATGTTGGAATAAATACAATTAACATGGCGCGGAGCAGAGGTCTGGATGCCAGGGGTTCAGGAGCGGAGTGCCCTTGTTTATATGCGCCAACGCCGTGTTTTAACCAAAAGGACATTTAAAAGGGGTTGTTTAATTCAGTCCGCCCCATTAAAGGTGATCGCTGCAGCACTGCCGTGTCAGTTGCATCCAGATACTGGTGGGTAACGGGGCCCGAAAAGACGCCTGCCGCGTAAGAGGCCAACAACAGTACACGTAGCGAGAGATAGTTGGGGGGCCCAGAAGCTTCATTTCATAGAAACTAGTGAGGTCAGATGTAAATGTAAAACTAATTATACCCTATAAGAAACATATTTACATCCACAGGGGGCAGTATTATAGTAGTTATATTCTTGTATATAGGGGCAGTATTATAGTAGTTATATTCTTGTATATAGGAGCAGTATTATGGTAGTTATATTCTTGTATATAGGAGCAGTATTATGGTAGTTATATTCTTGTATATAGGAGCAGTATTATAGTAGTTATACTCTTGTATATAGGAGCAGTATTATAGTAGTTATTTTCTTGTATATAGGGGGCAGTATTATAGTAGTTATACTCTTGTATATAGGAGCAGTATTATAGTAGTTATTTTCTTGTATATAGGAGCAGTATTATAGTAGTTATATTCTTGTATATAGGAGCAGTATTATAGTAGTTATATTCTTGTATATAGGGGCAGTATTCTAGTAGTTATATTCTTGTATATAGGGGGCAGTGTTATAGTAGTTATATTCTTGTATATAGGAGCAGTATTATAGTAGTTATATTCTTGTATATAGGGGCAGTATTATAGTAGTTATATTCTTGTATATAGGAGCAGTATTATAGTAGTTATATTCTTGTATATAGGAGCAGTATTATAGTAGTTATATTCTTGTATATAGGAGCAGTATTATAGTAGTTATATTCTTGTATATAGGGGCAGTATTATAGTAGTTATATTCTTGTATATAGGGGGCAGTGTTATAGTAGTTATATTCTTGTATATAGGAGCAGTATTATAGTAGTTATATTCTTGTATATAGGAGCAGTATTATAGTAGTTATATTCTTGTATATAGGAGGCAGTATTATAGTAGTTATATTCTTGTATATAGGGGCAGTATTATAGTAGTTATATTCTTGTATATAGGGGCAGTATTCTAGTAGTTATATTCTTGTATATAGGGGGCAGTGTTATAGTAGTTATATTCTTGTATATAGGAGCAGTATTATAGTAGTTATATTCTTGTATATAGGGGCAGTATTATAGTAGTTATATTCTTGTATATAGGAGCAGTATTATAGTAGTTATATTCTTGTATATAGGAGCAGTATTATAGTAGTTATATTCTTGTATATAGGAGCAGTATTATAGTAGTTATATTCTTGTATATAGGAGCAGTATTATAGTAGTTATATTCTTGTATATAGGGGCAGTATTATAGTAGTTATATTCTTGTATATAGGGGGCAGTGTTATAGTAGTTATATTCTTGTATATAGGAGCAGTATTATAGTAGTTATATTCTTGTATATAGGAGCAGTATTATAGTAGTTATATTCTTGTATATAGGAGCAGTATTATAGTAGTTATATTCTTGTATATAGGGGGCAGTATTATAGTAGTTATATTCTTGTATATAGGGGCAGTATTATAGTAGTTATATTCTTGTATATAGGGAGCAGTATTATAGTAGTTATATTCTTGTATATAGGAGCAGTATTATAGTAGTTATATTCTTGTATATAGGGGCAGTATTATAGTAGTTATATTCTTGTATATAGGGGCAGTATTATAGTAGTTATATTCTTGTATATAGGGGCAGTATTATAGTAGTTATATTCTTGTATATAGGAGCAGTATTATAGTAGTTATATTCTTGTATATAGGAGCAGTATTATAGTAGTTATAGTCTTGTATATAGGGGGCAGTATTATAGTAGTTATATTCTTGTATATAGGGGGCAGTATTATAGTAGTTATATTCTTGTATATAGGGGGCAGTATTATAGTACTTATGTTCTTGTATATAGGAGCAGTATTATAGTAGTTATATTCTTGTATATAGGAGCAGTGTTATAGTCTTGTATATAGGGGGCAGTATTATAGTAGTTATATTCTTGTATATAGGGGGCAGTATTATAGTAGTTATGTTCTTGTATTATAGTAGTTATATTGTATATTGGAGCAGTATTATAGTAGTTATATTCTTGTATATAGGGGGCAGTATTATAGTAGTTATATTCTTGTATATAGGAGGCAGTATTATAGTAGTTATATTCTTGTATATAGGGGCAGTATTATAGTAGTTATATTCTTGTATATAGGAGCAGTATTATAGTAGTTATATTCTTGTATATAGGAGGCAGTATTATAGTAGTTATATTCTTGTATATAGGGGCAGTATTATAGTAGTTATATTCTTGTATATAGGGGCAGTATTATAGTAGTTATATTCTTGTATATAGGAGCAGTATTATAGTAGTTATATTCTTGTATATAGGAGCAGTATTATAGTAGTTATATTCTTGTATATAGGAGCAGTATTATAGTAGTTATATTCTTGTATATAGGAGCAGTATTATAGTAGTTATATTCTTGTATATAGGGGCAGTATTATAGTAGTTATATTCTTGTATATAGGGGGCAGTGTTATAGTAGTTATATTCTTGTATATAGGAGCAGTATTATAGTAGTTATATTCTTGTATATAGGAGCAGTATTATAGTAGTTATATTCTTGTATATAGGGGCAGTATTATAGTAGTTATATTCTTGTATATAGGGAGCAGTATATAGTAGTTATATTCTTGTATATAGGAGCAGTATTATAGTAGTTATATTCTTGTATATAGGGGCAGTATTATAGTAGTTATATTCTTGTATATAGGGGCAGTATTATAGTAGTTATATTCTTGTATATAGGGGCAGTATTATAGTAGTTATATTCTTGTATATAGGGGCAGTATTCTAGTAGTTATATTCTTGTATATAGGGGGCAGTGTTATAGTAGTTATATTCTTGTATATAGGAGCAGTATTATAGTAGTTATATTCTTGTATATAGGGGCAGTATTATAGTAGTTATATTCTTGTATATAGGAGCAGTATTATAGTAGTTATATTCTTGTATATAGGAGCAGTAATATAGTAGTTATATTCTTGTATATAGGAGCAGTATTATAGTAGTTATATTCTTGTATATAGGGGCAGTATTATAGTAGTTATATTCTTGTATATAGGGGGCAGTGTTATAGTAGTTATATTCTTGTATATAGGAGCAGTATTATAGTAGTTATATTCTTGTATATAGGAGCAGTATTATAGTAGTTATATTCTTGTATATAGGAGCAGTATTATAGTAGTTATATTCTTGTATATAGGGGGCAGTATTATAGTAGTTATATTCTTGTATATAGGGGCAGTATTATAGTAGTTATATTCTTGTATATAGGAGCAGTATTATAGTAGTTATATTCTTGTATATAGGAGCAGTATTATAGTAGTTATATTCTTGTATATAGGGGCAGTATTATAGTAGTTTATATTCTTGTATGTAGGGGCAGTATTATAGAGTTATATTCTTGTATATAGGGGCAGTATTATAGTAGTTATATTCTTGTATATAGGAGCAGTATTATAGTAGTTATATTCTTGTATATAGGAGCAGTATTATAGTAGTTATAGTCTTGTATATAGGGGGCAGTATTATAGTAGTTATATTCTTGTATATAGGGGGCAGTATTATAGTAGTTATATTCTTGTATATAGGGGGCAGTATATAGTACTTATGTTCTTGTATATAGGAGCAGTATTATAGTAGTTATATTCTTGTATATAGGAGCAGTGTTATAGTCTTGTATATAGGGGGCAGTATTATAGTAGTTATATTCTTGTATATAGGGGGCAGTATTATAGTAGTTATGTTCTTGTATTATAGTAGTTATATTGTATATTGGAGCAGTATTATAGTAGTTATATTATTGTATATAGGGGGCAGTATTATAGTAGTTATATTCTTGTATATAGGAGGCAGTATTATAGTAGTTATATTCTTGTATATAGGGGCAGTATTATAGTAGTTATATTCTTGTATATAGAGCAGTATTATAGTAGTTATATTCTTGTATATAGGAGGCAGTATTATAGTAGTTATATTCTTGTATATAGGGGCAGTATTATAGTAGTTATATTCTTGTATATAGGGGCAGTATTATAGTAGTTATATTCTTGTATATAGGAGCAGTATTATAGTAGTTATATTTCTTGTATATAGGAGCAGTATTATAGTAGTTATATTCTTGTATATAGGAGCAGTATTATAGTAGTTATATTCTTGTATATAGGAGCAGTATTATAGTAGTTATATTCTTGTATATAGGGGCAGTATTATAGTAGTTATATTCTTGTATATAGGGGGCAGTGTTATAGTAGTTATATTCTTGTATATAGGAGCAGTATTATAGTAGTTATATTCTTGTATATAGGAGCAGTATTATAGTAGTTATATTCTTGTATATAGGGGCAGTATTATAGTAGTTATATTCTTGTATATAGGGAGCAGTATTATAGTAGTTATATTCTTGTATATAGGAGCAGTAATATAGTAGTTATATTCTTGTATATAGGGGCAGTATTATAGTAGTTATATTCTTGTATATAGGGGCAGTATTATAGTAGTTATATTCTTGTATATAGGGGCAGTATTATAGTAGTTATATTCTTGTATATAGGAGCAGTATTATAGTAGTTATATTCTTGTATATAGGAGCAGTATTATAGTAGTTATAGTCTTGTATATAGGGGGCAGTATTATAGTAGTTATATTCTTGTATATAGGGGGCAGTATTATAGTAGTTATGTTCTTGTATTTATAGTAGTTATATTGTATATTGGAGCAGTATTATAGTAGTTATAGTCTTGTATATAGGGGGCAGTATTATAGTAGTTATATTCTTGTATATAGGGGGTAGTATTATAGTAGTTATATTCTTGTATATAGGGACAGTATTATAGTAGTTATATTCTTGTATATAGGGGCAGTATTATAGTAGTTATATTCTTGTATATAGGGAGCAGTATTATATTAGTTATATTCTTGTATATAGGGGGCAGTATTATAGTAGTTATATTCTTGTATATAGGTGGCAGTATTATAGTAGTTATATTCTTGTATATAGGGGGCAGTATTATAGTAGTTATATTCTTGTATATAGAGGCAGTATTATAGTAGTTATATCTTGTATATAGAGGGCAGTATTATAGTAGTTATATTCTTGTATATAGGGGGCAGTATTATAGTAGTTATATTCTTGTATATAGGGGGCAGTATTATAGTAGTTATGTTCTTGTATATAGGAGCAGTATTATAGTACTTATATTCTTGTATATAGGAGGCAGTATTATAGTAGTTATGTTCTTGTATATAGGAGCAGTATTATAGTAGTTATATTCTTGTATATAGGAGCAGTATTATAGTAGTTATAGTCTTGTATATAGGAGGCAGTATTATAGTAGTTATAGTCTTGTATATAGGAGGCAGTATTATAGTAGTTAAATTCTTGTATATAGGGGCAGTATTATAGTAAGTATATTCCTGTATATAGGGGGCAGTATTATAGTAGTTATAGTCTTGTATATAGGGGGCAGTATTATAGTAGTTATATTCTTGTATATAGGGGGCAGTATTATAGTAGTTATATTCTTGTATATAGGAGGCAGTATTATAGTAGTTATATTCTTGTATATAGGGGCAGTATTATAGTAGTTATATTCTTCTATATAGGGGGCAGTATTATAGTAGTTATATTCTTGTATATAGGAGCAGTATTATAGTAGTTATATTCTTGTATAATGGGGCAGTATTATAGTAGTTATATTCTTGTATATATGGGGCAGTATTATAGTAGTTATATTCTTGTATATAGGAGGCAGTATTATAGTAGTTATATTCTTGTATATAGGGGCAGTATTATAGTAGTTATATTCTTGTATATAGGAGCAGTATTATAGTAGTTATATTCTTGTATATAGGGGGCAGTATTATAGTAGTTATATTCTTGTATATAGTAGCAGTATAAGGCTGGGTTCACACGTGGCGGAATTTCACTTAAATTCCGCTGCGGACACTCCGCAGCGTTAATCCGCAGCGGAGCCGTTTGTCCATTGACTTACACTTTAATTTAGCAGTGTTCGTTTAGACGAGGCGTAAAATTCCGCTGCGGAGCATAGGCTGCGGAGCGGAATTTGGTGTCCGCAGCATGCTCTGTCTGTTGCGGAGCAGTGGCGGACTCATGGCGGAATTTCTCCATTGACTTCAATGGAGATTCTAAGTTCCGCAATGAAGTCCGCAGCTGTCATGCACATGTTATGTGTGCTGCGGATCCGTCTTGCTTTTTTAACTTGACATTTCTTCATTCTGGCTGGACCTATGTATTTCTAGGTCTACAGCCAGACTGAGGAAGTCAATGGGGCTCCCGTAATTACGGGAGCGTTGCTAGGAGACGTCTGTAAATAGTCACTGTCCAGGGTGCTGAAAGAGTTAAGCGATCGGCAGTAACTGTTTCTGCACCCGGGACAGTGACTACCGATCCCAATATACATGTATCTGTAAAAAAAAATGAAGTTCATACTTACCGAGAACTCCCTGCTTCTGTCTCCAGTCCGGCCTCCCAGGATGACGTTTCAGTCTAAGTGACGGCTGCAGCCAATCACAGGCTAATAACAGGCTGCAGCGGTCACATGGACTGCCGCGTCATCCATGGAGATCGGGCTGGATGCCGAAGGAGGGACGCGTCACCAAGACAACGGGCGGTAAGTATGAATTTCTTTGACTTTCACAAGGGAAAGTGCTGTCCCTTCTCTCTATCCTGCACTGATAGGGAGAAGGGAAGTACTTTTACCGCAGTCCGCAGCAGCTAGTCAGCATCAATTTACTGCACATTTTGTGCAGATCCGCAGCAGAATCTGCAACGCAGATTCTGTGCGGCATTGATGCGGACAGTTGCGGAGGAAATCCGCCACGTGTGGTCATGCCCTAATCGTAGTTATATTCTTGTATATAGGGGGCAGTATTATAGTAGTTATATTCTTGTATAATGGGGCAGTATTATAGTAGTTATATTCTTGTATATATGGGGCAGTATTATAGTAGTTATATTCTTGTATATAGGGGCAGTATTATAGTAGTTATATTCTTGTATATAGGGGGCAGTATTATAGTAGTTATATTCTTGTGTATAGGGGGCAGTATTATAGTAGTTATATTCTTGTATATAGAGGCAGTATTATAGTAGTTATATTCTTGTATATAGGGGGCAGTATTATAGTAGTTATATTCTTGTATATAGGGGCAGTATTTTAGTAGTTATATTATTGTATATAGGAGGCAGTATTATAGTAGTTATATTCTTGTATATAGGGGCAGTATTATAGTAGTTATATTCTTGTATATAGGGGCAGTATTATAGTAGTTATATTCTTGTATATAGGGGGCAGTATTATAGTAGTTATATTCTTGTATATAGGGGGCAGTATTATAGTAGTTATATTCTTGTATATAGGGGGCAGTATTATAGTAGTTATATTCTTGTATATAGGGGCAGTATTATAGTAGTTATATTCTTGTATATAGGGGCAGTATTATAGTAGTTATATTCTTGTATATAGGGGCAGTATTATAGTAGTTATATTCTTGTATATAGGGGGCAGTATTATTGTAGTTATATTCTTGTATATAGGGGGCAGTATTATTGTAGTTATATTCTTGTATATAGGGGGCAGTATTATAGTAGTTATATTCTTGTATATAGGGGCAGTATTATAGTAGTTATATTCTTGTATATAGGGGGCAGTATTATAGTAGTTATATTCTTGTATATAGGGGGCAGTATTATAGTAGTTATATTCTTGTATATAGGGGGCAGTATTATAGTAGTTATATTCTTGTATATAGGGGGCAGTATTATAGTAGTTATATTCTTGTATATATGGAGCAGTATTATAGTAGTTATATTCTTGTATATAGAGGGCAGTATTATAGTAGTTATATTCTTGTATATAGGAGCAGTATTATAGTAGTTATATTCTTGTATATAGGGGGCTGTATTATAGTAGTTATATTCTTGTATATAGGAGCAGTATTATAGTAGTTATATTCTTGTATATAGGGGGCAGTATTATAGTAGTTATATTCTTGTATATAGGAGCAGTATTATAGTAGTTATATTCTTGTATATAGGAGCAGTATTATAGTAGTTATATTCTTGTATATAGGGGGCAGTATTATAGTAGTTATATTCTTGTATATAGGGGGTAGTATTATATTAGATATATTCTGCTATATTATGGTCAGTATTATAGTATATAGGGGGCTGTATTATAGTAGTTATATTCTTGTATATAGGAGCAGTATTATAGTAGTTATATTCTTGTATATAGGAGCAGTATTATAGTAGTTATATTCTTGTACATAGGGGGCAGTATTATAGTAGTTATATTCTTGTATATAGGGGGCAGTATTATAGTAGTTATATTCTTGTATATAGGGGCAGTGTTATAGTAGTTATATTCTTGTATATAGGGGCAGTATTATAGTAGTTATATTCTTGTATATAGGAGCAGTATTATAGTAGTTATATTCTTGTATATAGGAGCAGTATTATAGTAGTTATATTCTTGTATATAGGGAGCAGTATTCTAGTAGTTATATTCTTGTATATAGGCTTCAGTATTATAGTAGTTATATTCTTGTATATAGGGGCAGTATTATAGTAGTTATATTCTTGTATATAGGGGCAGTATTATAGTAGTTATATTCTTGTATATAGGAGCGGTATTATAGTAGATATATTCTTGTATATAGCAGCAGTATTATAGTAGTTATATTCTTGTATATAGGAGGCAGTATTATAGTAGTTATATTCTTGTATATAGGAGCAGTATTATAGTAGTTATATTCTTGTATATAGGAGCAGTATTATAGTAGTTATAGTCTTGTATATAGGAGGCAGTATTATAGTAGTTATAGTCTTGTATATAGGAGGCAGTATTATAGTAGTTATATTCTTGTATATAGGGGCAGTATTATAGTAGTTATATTCTTGTATATAGGGGGCAGTATTATAGTAGTTATAGTCTTGTATATAGGGGGCATTATTATTGTAGTTATATTCTTGTATATAGGGGGCAGTATTATAGTAGTTATAGTCTTGTATATAGGGGGCAGTATAATAGTAGTTATATTCTTGTATATAGGAGGCAGTATTATAGTAGTTATATTCTTGTATATAGGGGCAGTATTATAGTAGTTATAGTCTTGTATATAGGGGGCAGTATTATAGTAGTTATAGTCTTGTATATAGGGGGCAGTATTATTGTAGTTATAGTCTTGTATATAGGGGTCAGTATTATAGTAGTTATATTCTTGTATATAGGGGCAGTATTATAGTAGTTATATTCTTGTATATAGGGGCAGTATTATAGTAGTTATATTCTTGTATATAGGAGGCAGTGTTATAGTAGTTATATTCTTGTATATAGGAGCAGTATTATAGTAGTTATATTCTTGTATATAGGGGCAGTATTATAGTAGTTATATTCTTGTATATAGGGGGCAGTATTATAGTAGTTATAGTCTTGTATATAGGGGGCAGTATTATAGTAGTTATATTCTTGTATATAGGGGGCAGTATTATAGTAGTTATAGTCTTGTATATAGGGGGCAGTATTATAGTAGTTATATTCTTGTATATAGGGGGCAGTATTATAGTAGTTATATTCTTGTATATAGGAGGCAGTATTATAGTAGTTATATTCTTGTATATAGGAGGCAGTGTTATAGTAGTTATATTCTTGTATATAGGAGCAGTATTATAGTAGTTATATTCTTGTATATAGGAGCAGTATTATAGTAGTTATATTCTTGTATATAGGAGCAGTATTATAGTAGTTATATTCTTAAACATAGGGGCAGTATTATAGTAGTTATATTCTTGTACATAGGAGCAGTATTATAGTAGTTATATTCTTGTATATAGGTGGCAGTATTATAGTAGTTATATTCTTGTATATAGGGGCAGTATTATAGTTGTTATATTCTTGTATATAGGAGCAGTATTATAGTAGTTATATTCTTGTATATAGGGGGCAGTATTATAGTAGTTATATTCCTGTATATAGGGGCAGTATTATAGTAGTTATATTCTTGTATATAGGGGCAGTATTATAGTAGTTATATTCTTGTATATAGGGGCAGTATTATAGTAGTTATATTCTTGTATATAGGGGGCAGTATTATAGTAGTTATATTCTTGTATATAGGGGGCAGTATTATAGTAGTTATATTCTTGTATATAGGGGCAGTATTATAGTAGTTATATTCTTGTATATAGGGGGCAGTATTATAGTAGTTATATTCTTGTATATAGGGGGCAGTATTATAGTAGTTATATTCTTGTATATAGGGGGCAGTATTATAGTAGTTATATTCTTGTATATAGGGGCAGTATTATAGTAGTTATATTCTTGTATATAGGGGCAGTATTATAGTAGTTATATTCTTGTATATAGGGGCAGTATTATAGTAGTTATATTCTTGTATATAAGAGGCAGTATTATAGTAGTTATATTCTTGTATATAGGGGGCAGCATTATAGTAGTTATATTCTTGTATATAGGGGGCAGTATTATAGTAGTTATATTCTTGTATATAGGGGGCAGTATTATAGTAGTTATATTCTTGTATATATGGAGCAGTATTATAGTAGTTATATTCTTGTATATAGAGGGCAGTATTATAGTAGTTATATTCTTGTATATAGGAGCAGTATTATAGTAGTTATATTCTTGTATATAGGGGGCTGTATTATAGTAGTTATATTCTTGTATATAGGAGCAGTATTATAGTAGTTATATTCTTGTATATAGGGGGCAGTATTATAGTAGTTATATTCTTGTATATAGGAGCAGTATTATAGTAGTTATATTCTTGTATATAGGGGGTAGTATTATATTAGATATATTCTGCTATATTATGGTCAGTATTATAGTATATAGAGGCAGTATTATAGTAGTTATATTCTTGTATATAGGAGCAGTATTATAGTAGTTATATTCTTGTACATAGGGGGCAGTATTATAGTAGTTATATTCTTGTATATAGGGGGCAGTATTATAGTAGTTATATTCTTGTATATAGGGGCAGTGTTATAGTAGTTATATTCTTGTATATAGGGGCAGTATTATAGTAGTTATATTCTTGTATATAGGAGCAGTATTATAGTAGTTATATTCTTGTATATAGGAGCAGTATTATAGTAGTTATATTCTTGTATATAGGGAGCAGTATTATAGTAGTTATATTCTTGTATATAGGGAGCAGTATTATAGTCGTTTTTTTCTTGTATATAGGAGCAGTATTATAGTAGTTATATTCTTGTATATAGTGGGCAGTATTATAGTAGTTATATTCTTGTATATAGGGAGCAGTATTATAGTAGTTATATTCTTGTATATAGGGAGCAGTATTATAGTAGTTATATTCTTGTATATAGTGGGTAGTATTATAGTAGTTATATTCTTGTATATAGGGAGCAGTATTATAGTAGTTTTTTTCTTGTATATAGGGGGCAATATTATAATAGTTATATTCTTGTATATAGGAGCAGTATTATAGTAGTTATATTCTTGTATATAGGGGCAGTATTATAGTAGTTATAGTCTTGTATATAGGGGCAGTATTATAGTAGTTATATTCTTGTATATAGGGGCAGTATTATAGTAGTTATATTCTTGTATATAGGGGGCAGTATTATAGTAGTTATATTCTTGTATATAGGGGGCAGTATTATAGTAGTTCTATTCTTGTATATAGGGGGCAGTATTATAGTAGTTATATTCTTGTATATAGGGGCAGTATTATAGTAGTTATATTCTTGTATATAGGGGCAGTATTATAGTAGTTATATTCTTGTATATAGGGGCAGTATTATAGTAGTTATATTCTTGTATATAGGGGGCAGTATTATAGTAGTTATATTCTTGTATATAGGGGGCAGTATTATAGTAGTTATATTCTTGTATATATGGAGCAGTATTATAGTAGTTATATTCTTGTATATAGAGGGCAGTATTATAGTAGTTATATTCTTGTATATAGGAGCAGTATTATAGTAGTTATATTCTTGTATATAGGGGGCTGTATTATAGTAGTTATATTCTTGTATATAGGAGCAGTATTATAGTAGTTATATTCTTGTATATAGGGGGCAGTATTATAGTAGTTATATTCTTGTATATAGGAACAGTATTATAGTAGTTATATTCTTGTATATAGGAGCAGTATTATAGTAGTTATATTATTGTATATAGGGGGCAGTATTTTAGTAGTTATATTCTTGTATATAGGGGGTAGTATTATATTAGATATATTCTGCTATATTATGGTCAGTATTATAGTATATAGAGGCAGTATTATAGTAGTTATATTCTTGTATATAGGAGCAGTATTATAGTAGTTATATTCTTGTACATAGGGGGCAGTATTATAGTAGTTATATTCTTGTATATAGGGGGCAGTATTATAGTAGTTATATTCTTGTATATAGGGGCAGTGTTATAGTAGTTATATTCTTGTATATAGGGGCAGTATTATAGTAGTTATATTCTTGTATATAGGAGCAGTATTATAGTAGTTATATTCTTGTATATAGGGGGCAGTATATAGTAGTTCTATTCTTGTACATAGGAAGCAGTATTATACTAGTTATATTCTTGTACATAGGGGGCAGTATTATAGTAGTTATAGTCTTGTATATAGGGAGCAGTATTATAGTAGTTATATTCTTGTATATAGGGGGCAGTATTATAGTAGTTATATTCTTGTATATAGGAGCAGTATTATAGTAGTTATAGTCTTGTATATAGGAGGCAGTATTATAGTAGTTATATTCTTGTACATAGGGGGCAGTATTATAGTAGTTATAGTCTTGTATATAGGGAGCAGTATTATAGTAGTTATATTCTTGTATATGGGGGTCAGTATTATAGTAATTATATTCTTGTATATAGGGGGCTGTATTATAGTAGTTATATTCTTGTATATAGGGGCAGTATTACAGTAGTTATATTCTTGTATATAGGAGCAGTATTATAGTAGTTATATTCTTGTATATAGGGGCAGTATTATAGTAGTTATATTCTTGTATATAGGAGCAGTATTATAGTAGTTATATTCTTGTATATAGGGGGCTGTATTATAGTAGTTATATTCTTGTATATAGGGAGCAGTATTATAGTAGTTATATTCTTGTATATAGGGAGCAGTATTATAGTAGTTATATTCTTGTATAGAGGGGCAGTATTATAGTAGTTATATTCTTGTATATAAGGCCAGTATTATTGTAGTTATATTCTTGTACATAGGGAGCAGTATTATAGTAGTTATATTCTTGTATATAGGAGCAGTATTATAGTAGTTATATTCTTGTATATAGGGGCAGTATTATAGTAGTTATATTCTTGTATATAGGAGGAAGTATTATAGTAGTTATATTCTTGTATATAGGAGGCAGTATTATAGTAGTTATATTCTTGTATATAGGGTCAGTATTATAGTAGTTCTATTCTTGTATATAGGAGCAGTATTATAGTAGTTATATTCTTGTATATAGGAGCAGTATTATAGTAGTTATATTCTTGTATATAGGAGCAGTATTATAGTATTTATATTCTTGTATATAGGGTCAGTATTATAGTAGTTCTATTCTTGTATATAAGGGGCAGTATTATAGTAGTTCTATTCTTGTATATAGGATTAGTATTATAGTAGTTATATTCTTGTATATAGGGAGCCGTATTATAGTAGTTATATTCTTCTCCAGTGGGTCTATAGGCTATAGGTAACATTGTTTAGTATTTATGGTATTTATTTTCTTGTATCCTATCGTTTGTTTTCTTAATCCTTTCTTTATTGCTGCTTTTATTTATGATCTTCTAGTAAAACGTCACTTATAATTGAGTTTGAAGTAATTAGACCATTGTACAAGAAATATTCCTTATTAATGTAAGTGCTGCCATTGTTTTTCCTGTAGCCACTTGGCTCTCTGTTTAGCTACAAGCTTTTTTTGTTGTAGGGCAATGAATTGGTTAAACAGACTTTTTCAGCCATTTATTTGTAATTTGCACGCTAGCACGGACCCTCGCTGGAGGATTTCCCCGGAATATGTGTGAAGAATCCATAATAAGGGCTCAAGGCTTCTTGTTCATACAAAACAGCTATTGACAAAGTAACCGGCAGAGAGCATTGAATGGGGGTGGGGGGGGGGGGGGGGCTCGGTTTTCCAGCTCGGACCTTTAACATTCACCGGAAAGGTCAAACCAGTCATTGTGGCGCGGGTGGCGAGTAATCTGCTCCCTATAAATAGTACTCCTTCTAACACGCACCGCACTTCTACGCTCCACATGATCCTCTTGTAAAAGGTTAATTAACCTGTAAATCAGGCACAAGTTACTGAGCATCGATTGAGCGCCAGAGCAGGGTAGGGGTTAAATGGGGATTACAGCTCTGCATCCTCTTAATCCCATTATATATTACCTGCTTTATGGCGCTGTGCTGGGGGATCGTCTGGTAATCTCGTCTCGTCCTGACTTGTGTACAATGCCCTGTAATAAGATCCCTCCAGGCCGCTGCATATATAGGTACATGTTAATCTTACCACTGTGGGGCCTGCGGGTGGTGTATATTTGACATTTGTATATGTGCACGCGCAGGGCCGGCCTTAGGTTGGATGGCGCCCCGCGCGGGACTCTCAATTGCCGCCCCCTACACAAACCATAAATTAACCACGTATATAGACAGGCACATACTGGAATATATATACTGTACATACATAAAGACAGATATTTAGACATACGGGCAAATATACATACACACATTGTGGAATATATACATACAAAGGCACATTCACACACAGACCCCTATATACCCACACACCGGCAGATATATGTACAGTACAGATAATGTAGTAGATGTTACCTGCAGTCCTATGTAACGCCATAGATATCAGTGATAACTCTGAGTCCAGATCATGTCGCAGGTGATAACTATACCCGCGCACACATATAAACATACACACACACACACAGAGGCATATATGAGGGCAGCAGGGGTATGTAAGGGTGAGCAGGGGGGTATATAAGGGAGGGTGAGCAGGGGTATATAAGGGAGGGTGAGCAGGGGTATATAAGGGTAAGCAGGAGGGTACATAAGAGGCCGCAGGGTACATAAGGGGCCGCAGGGTACATAAGGGGCCGCAGGGTACATAAGGGGCCGCAGGGTACATAAGGGGCCGCAGGGTACATAAGGGGCCGCAGGGTACATAAGGGGCCGCAGGGTACATAAGGGGCCGCAGGGTACATAAGGGGCCGCAGGGTACATAAGGGGCCGCAGGGTACATAAGGGGCCCGCAGGGTACATAAGGGGCCGCAGGGTACATAAGGGGCCGCAGGGTACATAAGGGGCCGCAGGGTACATAAGGGGCCCGCAGGGTACATAAGGGGCCCGCAGGGTACATAAGGGGCCCGCAGGGTACATAAGGGGGCCGCAGGAGATATATGAGGCAGCAGGGTATGTAAGGGGTTGCAGGGTTTATAGGGGGCAACAAGGTATAAAAGGGGCGCTGCGCTATTGCTTCTGGCAAAACGATGGATCCGGCGCACAACAGAGACAAACGGAAACCATGGGCACCGGATCCGTCACCATTGAAATATTGAAATCAATGGTGATGGATTTGGAAACCTCTGGCTTCCGTCTGTGTCTGTTCAGGGTCCCGTTCTGATGGAAAGCTCTGATGGAACGTCAGAACGGGACCCCAACGCAGATGTGAACGAAACCGAACAGGTTTGCAGCTTGTGAATGTAAAAAGGTTTTCTCAAACTAATATCTTAAACGGAGTGAGGAGCGGAAACACAAAATAAGTTAGAAAGTTGTAGAAGTTTTCATTTATATAATGATTAAAACCAGAGAACCTTTTTAACTGCTATTGTCAAGGTATCAGTACTGTAATACTGCCCCCTATGGGCAAGAATATTTGAAATGGAAGTCGTCTTTAAAGTGAAGTCCTGATGAAAGTATTTTGATATGTCTTATATACACATCACAAACAAACAGGCCTCGGACCCACACCCCTCTTTGCTGTTTCTAGTAGAACATACGATTGGATGAATTTCCCCTTCAAGGAGATATAATATTCCCCAGTCATCTGTCCAGGATTTCTATGAATGCATCAGTATTTAAATGGTGGTCCAGGATTACAAAAACAGCGCCACACCTGTCCACAGGTTGTGTGTGGTATTACAGCTCAACTCCATTTACGGCAATAGAGCCGAACTGCAATACCAGACACTGCCATGGATAGGTGTGGTGCTGTTTCTAAGAGAAAGCAGCCATTTTTTTTTTTTTTGTCTGCAACACCTTTAAAAACCAGGTTATTATTTCTCCATCTGTCTCCATAGTATAAAATGGAAGTTTGGAAGGAAATGCGAGAAAATTCTTTCCAATTTTAAATTAAAATATGTAAAAAAAAATGTCTTTTGCATGACGTTTGATTAATTTGCAATGTTTTGTAATCTTCTTAAAGCTACAGATGATGTTTTTGCTCTTCTTAAAGCTACAGATGATGTTTTTGCTCTTCTTAAAGCTACAGAGCTGATATTCTCGGGTTCTTTGTTTTTTTGACAGATATTTTTAAGCTGTTAAAGAAAATCTCTATACGCGGCTTTACACGAGTGCCCACAAAGCCTTGTGTAGTGTAATAGGGTATAACGGTAAGCACAGGCTTATATGGCTATAGGATAAGCCGGGTGGATGGTCCGTTTACCCTGCAGCGCCGTTTTCTTTAATAATCCTTAGACGAACCCTGCAGCTGTGTCTTCTATGATCGTTTATATGATACGTGACGTGATTCTTAGCGGCAGATGTGACTTGCGTCACTGATTTTATTTTCTTACATTCTCTCAGCTCATGAAATCACATCACAATATGTCTTTGCACTTCAATGCACCAAATGTTTTTACCACTAGATGGCACTCTATAAACCATACTGCATTTGCATCAAGGGGCAGTGCTTTATGCTTAGTATAGCTGATGGACAGGGCTCACATTCACAGCACACCATGTGGTCAGGCCTGGTACTGCATATAAAATATAAATATATTCATCTTTTTAAATGTGAAATGTTATCATTATTTGTTTTGCAGGCTCTGGAGGATCTTGTGTGCTTCAACTACAGTAGTAGATGTTTATTAATACGAAAAACTCTGTAAAAAAAAAAAAAATTAAAAAGATTTTGACCCTTCACCCCTGACCTAACCCGCCATTATATTGAGGCTATTTTATAAATGAACTCCATAAAGGCAAAAACAGTGGCGTTGGGAAGGGGCTGCCTCAGATGAACCTGTTACTATTTTTTTTTTCTGATAAGGTGATCACATGGTTTCCTGTTCCAATGATCATCTGTGATCTGTGGAGGAATCGAGCAGCAAGTTTTTAATTTCTCTGCAGCGCCACCACAGGGAAAATGAAGCATTGCACAGTGCCCTTTTTTAATAAAACCTGTCACCTCTCCTGACCTGTCTGTGTTAGTAAATAATTGTATTCTCCATGAAATAAGGCTATGTTCACACGCAGTGACCAAAAACGTCTGAAAATACGGAGCTGTTTTCAGGCGAAAACAGCTCCTGATTTTCAGACGTTTTTTTTAACAACTCGCGTTTTTCACTGCGTTTTTTACGGCCATTTGTCAAGCTGTTTTTCAATGGAGTCAATGAAAAACGCCTCCAAAAAACGTCCCAAGAAGTGTCCTGCACTTCTTATGACGAGCCGTCATTTTATGTGCCGTAATTTGACAGCGACGTGTAAAATAAAGGCTCGTGGGAACAGAACATTGCAATTCCCATTGAAAGCAATGGGCAGATGTTTGAAGGGGTATTAGGGGCGTTTTTCAGGCGTAATACGAGGCGTAAAACGCCTGAATTACGTCTGAAACCACTGCGTGTGAACATACCCTATCAATTCTGGAGCATTTTTTCTTAGAACTGTGAGCTGTGCCATCCCTCTGTTATTCCTCCTAGAAATGTATGAATAAATTAACAACTGGGTGTTACCAGTTGGGGGTGTGTCACTACACAGACTGACATTGTCCAATCAGTGTTAACAGTGAGACTGTGTTGGGACACGCCACTTTGACAAGGGGAATAGTAACACCCAGCTGTCAATTTATTAATACATTTCCAGGAGGAATAACAGAGGAACGGCACAACGCAGCGTTCTAAGCAAAGATGCTCCAGAATTGTTTTTTCATGGGGAATTCAAGTATTTATTATAACAGACCAGTCCGGAGAGGTGACCGATCCCCTATAAATCATTTGGCCGACTCTCCTCCAGCGCAAGAGACGTTGTTTGTAGCTCTGTTAATCGGTGAGGGTCCTGCACAGGGGTCCCCCGTCTATTAACTACAGGATCCCTTATAGGGTATATGAAAATAAACACCCCCTTTTTTTGTTTTTTTTAAACAATCCAACTTTATTTATAAATACAATCACAAGATAGATTGACAATCCCTTTAAATTTAAAATTCCTCATGGGTCATATATGGACCATATGCATCCGATTCCCACCTATGATATCATTGGAAAGGCTAAATTAATATTTACGTTCTCCCTTATGCAACCGGTAACGGCGAATTTTATTAAGCTTGGAAATACCGGTCAGTGGCGGCCGTCATTGCTGTACCGGGGATGACATGTAAAAGAAGACGTGATTTCCGTGGCGCTGGATCGCAGCGCGGAGATTTGTTTTCTTATGGTAAATCATTAGGAGTTCTCCGCAGCCGCGCTCGCCGCATTTCTAAGTGCCTTGTCGCGATGGAGATTTACGGCTAAAAACCCTCTATTTTTATTCTGTCGCTCTGGCGCTGACTTCTCCGCTTCGGGCTGAATTGCACAGGGCAGAGTGAACGCGGCGTATTGGTCGTCTCTGCTGCGCTGAACGATTGCAGGTAATTAGCTTGCTGAGAACTGCTATTCCCTCCCAATTATGTGCGGAGTCCGAGCTGCCGCACCGCGAGGCCAAGTGGAAGAAAAACACTCAGCGGTTCTGGCTGTTTATCCATTACTTCCCCTCCTCGTATAAAGTCCTTTATTCCTCAGGTCGGGGGGTCACTTATTTATGAGACGTGAATGTGGCCTCCGTGTAAATCTCAATCATTTTTTTTATTTTGTATTTATGTTTTTTATACTTTTTTTATGTTTTATTTATTTATTTTTTATTTTTGCAGAAAACCCCAGTTTATGGCCTTGTTCACACTGAGTTTTTTTTGCAGGCAGAAAATTCTGCCTCAAAATTCCATTTGGAATTTTGAGGCAGATTTTGATCTGCCTGCACTCCGTTTGCCGCGTTTTTCGCTCGCGCCCATTTAGTGCCACGGGCAAAAGCTCTGAGAAATACGCTTTCTCAGCCTCCCTTTGATGTCAATGGGAGGTCAGAGGCGTAAACGCCTGAAGATAGGGCATGTCACTTCTTTTTACCGCTCGCCGTTTTTTGGTGCGTTTTCCGACGCGGTTTCCGCGTCAAATAAGTGTAAAAAAAACTCACTGTGAACGGGGCCTATGGGGTCCATCAGGATCTATTCAAAAACAGATCAGGCAGAGCCGTCATGGCTTCCATTTATAACGGAGCCTTTCATATGTGTTCCCCAATAGGGGCCACAATGGGGGGGACTGGGGTTTGGTAGTTTTTCGGCAGATTGGTCGGGCGTTTGGCATCTATACTATATAATTTTATTAAAGGCTTTGCATAAGACTTGTATAACATGGCTGCTTTCATCTAGAAACAGCGCCACTCTTATTCATTGGCTGTGTCTGGTATCGCAGGTCAGCCTCAATGTTGCTAAACTGCAATACCGCTTACAGCCCATGGATAAGCGTGGCGCCGGTCCTGACAGAAAGCAGCCATGTTTTTGTAATTTCATACAATTCAGCAGACACAAGCACCGGCCGGTCACATCCCAGGCTTCACCCCCTAGGGAATTTTTCAGTCACCCCACGGCCCCTGCTTTTTGTAAGCGATATCAGGAGGCGGCATCGACTGCCCGTCACACTCTCCAGTGTGAGAGTCTGAGTTATGCCAGCAGTGCGAACAGGAGGCGCCAGCGAACCCTTATAACACTGACCTGCCCGCCGCTCATGGCAGGAAACTCCAGCGGGAGGCTACAAATGATGTCACCAACATGACCCAACCCCTTGAAAAGGTCACCTGATTGCTCATGCGCCATTTTCTTCGGGGATCCCCTGCCGTCGCATAGCAATGCTTCCGCAGTTACGGACGGCCACGGATGCACATCCGTAGCCGTCCGCAATTTTGCACGCGCCCATAGACTTCTGTACCGCAATTAGGTTTAAGAATAGGACACGTTCTATATTTTGCTGACCATTTCTACGGCCCGGATACAAATCCGTAAATATATAGAAAGTTTTTCCGTGGCCAATAGAAATGAATGGGTTCGCAGATTAACCGTAAATACGGATGAAAACAATGGTTGTGGTCATGGGGCCTTAGTCGCGAATGGCACTTATGTCGCCAATTGCAACCATTTTAGTGGATTTCTGGAAACTTCTATGCGTGTCCTCTCCCTGGAAGAAGTGGCGGAGGAGGAGGAAGGATCTTCTGCCGTTTTTTTTTTCTTGGCCCGGTTTTCGCTGGAGTCTCGTTATTTCTTCCGCAGATGGAGTTCCTGCGCCGTTCGCTGCTGCCTGGAGGCCGGATTTGTTTATGAACCGCGCCGGCCATTGCGATGTGACTTTCAATAAGACGCTCGGCAGGAGCAATCCGTGCAGCGTGTCATGTCTTCCCCTTGTAGCCGGCGTGCTCTGTATTATTTGTGGCCGCTGAAACTACCGGCCTGTTCCTCGTGTTCATCCATATCATCAAGTATCCTTAAGGAATGCCGCTCCTCTGTTGGACTTGATTTTATAGGTTTATTTTTTTTTATTTATTTTTTTATGCTCTAGTCGCATCCAGAGCTGCATTCAGAGTTCAGCTAGTTTTCGGTTTGCTTTTGGGATGCAAGACTTTACTGCTCTGTGCGGTTAGTACAATTTATTCTCTACTGCGATGCATTGTTTTAGGATGTAGTTGGAAAAAACTCTCCCAGAATGCAATGCAGCAGAGGCCAGTGCTTTATGGGAGTTCAGCTCCTGTTGCATTTATTATCATAGTGCTAATGGATTCCAAGTAGCAACCAGCTGCATTTTTGAATTGCAGACCTGAATGTGACTGGAGTATAAGACAAGTTGACTCAAGATTAATTCACAATAAGGGAAGGATTTGGTGTATTTAACCCTATAAATTCTCAGTTTGGTAAACACAGTCACATCCAGAGCTGCACTCAGGAGTTCCGCGTTCGAGGTTCTGCCTTTTAGCGTGTTATGAGAGGGGCCATTTCTTTTTGTATTACATAAGAAATGACTGAAGTTGCTACGTGCTGCCTCATATACACTACATCTCTCACAATGCAACACAGCAGAGCATATGGTTTACTCAGTCTAAATCTGTATAGTCCAGCAGTGAGTTTTAAAGTTCTATCGCTTGAAATACAAAACCATAAAATTTTAAATGCAGCTTTGGATGCGACTAGAGTAAAAGACATGAAACATAAATCAAAAGATTTACCAGGTTACTTAATGTTTACAAATGGGGTCTTGGCGTTAAACGCAAATTTTTGCATTTTGTTCCTGATCGGACCCCCCCCCCATCCCCCTCCCCCCACCAAATGTAACATCCGGATCTGCCGACATTCTAGTGATTGCTAATAAATTGATGGGGTAATCGCCGCTTCTCCCCCTCCGCACGCCGGCTGCTGCCGCGAGTCTTTGATGTCACTGCATTATATGCTGACAAGCAGCTGGGAGACTGATCGGCATCGCTGTAACGTGGCGCCGGTTCTGGCTCCGTCATCGCGCTGCGGTTTGCCAGCTGGTGCAGCAGATTTAAGTGAACAGATCAGAACTTTTCCATATTTGATGTCTTTTCTATTCTGTGCAATAACAAAATAAAATCACTGCCGCTCGGATTCCGTGCGCGGTGCCAGCTGTCTGCTCGTTAGCATTTACGTAGCTTCGAGCGGCCGCGAACGCGTCTATTATTCTCCTCAAATTAGCGCATATGTGCGATTGGGATTGTAAAGAATTTATCAGAATCATCTCTGTCCGGATAATCGACAACACATTGCTCCCTTCATTCTCAGATCCGGTGCCAGATCTGTACCTGGAAAAGCTGGGTAGCGACCATGACTCCGCCCACTTAGGTTATCATTCAGCTTTCCTTGACTCCTGAATGGCATTGGCTCTTCTCCTACCCTCACATGTCATTTTGCACTCACGGCATATACCAGTAGTCTGTGATTGCAATGAAGGATTAGTTGCTATCACCCATCTCTCCTAAGCTCCTGATTGGCTAATCTGGATGGATCTTCATTATGGATCCCCTGTGCTGTCCGCTCTTCTGACACGTCTGCTTTAGTAAATACTTGTATTCCCCATAAAATAATTCTGGTGCTTCTTTTCTTAGCACTTTGATATTATGCCGTGCCTCTGTTATTCCTCCTGGAAATGCAGGCTCTACCACTGCAATAAAGTAAATGCCGTAGTAGAGGGACACTTACACTATGTTAGGAAAACTCTCGATGTAAGTAGAGGCTCACCCATAGGCTCGCATGTTAAAAACGTATACGGTGCGGTTTACGTTTTCTTTTCACAGGAGACCGCTGTATGGAATAATATAGTCTATTACACTATACCGGCCCGACCGAGGTCAATAAGAGACAATTTTGTCCTCCATCAGGCTAATGGAGCCCTATAGACATGTATAGCGTGTAGTTCTGGAGTTTTCCGGCCATACACGATAAACTTCGGGCCAAAACGTGGTGTGAACGGGGCCTTACACCACACAGGAGAGCTGACGGGTCCTCTTTAAAGAGAATCTGTGGCCTCCCCTGACATAATATATCAATTCTGGAACATATTTTCTTAGAACTCTGCATTGTGCCGTTCCTCTATTATTCCTCCTAGAAATGTATGAATACATTAACAACTGGCTGTTGCTAGTTAGAGGCGCGTCCCTTCGCAGTCTGTCAATATCCAATCAGTTCTGTGTTTGTAGGGACACGCCCATTTGACAAGGGAAATGGTCATACCCCCATGTCAATTTATTCATACATTTCCAGTAGGAATATCAGAGGAACGGCACAAGGTAGTGCTGTAAGAAAAGATGCTCCAGAATTGTTATCTCACGGGGAATACAAGTATTTACTAAAACATACAAGTCAGGAGAGGTGACGGTTCCTCTAAGTTTTGCTGCGTTACTAAGCTTCGTTGTTCTTCAGGAACCTGGGAAAGCTGGGTTACAGACTTTGTAGCAGTTGCATTGGCAGTCTTATTGGTTATCACCCAGCTTTCTGGGTCACGGATAGTAATAATAATCAGTACAGCCTATAACAGCTGGACAGAGGAGGATGATGACCGTAATGTTGTGTCTTGTTTGCTCTTTAGAGATAAGCGGCGGCAGATTCTGGCATCGGCTCAGGGATTCTATATGATCAGCGTCTCCGCAGCACAATGTTGAACCTTCTGCCGTCTCCTTCTAAGGCTACATTCACACGAGCGTATCAGATAAATGCGCGGAAATCTGGTCCGTGTGCGTTGCGTTATGCAGCCGCGTGCTGCTCGTGGTTTTCACTCATCCATTGACTTGGTCATCTGTGTCATTCCCCTCCCCCAATGTAAGGATCGGCGTGGACATTTAGATACATCATTATAATCGCATCTGATGGTTCTGATTATTTTCGGATACTCCTGGAAATCGGCGCAGATACTGGAACGTAATTGGCGCCAAAAATCGGGAGTCCGATAGAGTTCCCCTTTTAATTCCATTTTATTATGGCGCAGTTGCGGGCAGGTTTTTCGACCAATAAGAAGCATTCGCAGCGATAGTTGGAACAAGCATTTTGATGATTGTCATGGGATCGAGAATTTTTTCGAGGGAACGCTCGCCGGTGGAATCTTTTTAAGACCTTTATCGCTTGTAAGCCCCTCGGAGAGCCGCAACACAGGAGCAGGGGGGGGGGGTTGGTCTAATACTGCGGAACAGGCGCATCTGACATTCAGGAGTCCGGGAAAGCTGAGTGATAAACAGAATTGCTTCCATTACTGCTTGTACATGACTTGTCACCCAGCTTTCCCAGACTCCTGAATGAGCATTTTCTATAGGTACACCGTGAACCCCTCATGTATTGCTTTAACTTTTGCCATGCTGTAGTCTGGGAGAGCTGAGTGTTACCCTGAACATAGCGCCTACATTGTATGTCACTCGGCTTTCCCAATCTTCTGAATGTTGATCTGGTTGGTGATGCATCTCACAGTTCAGTAATGCTGCAAAACAATCCAGATGAGACGTGCAGGGGTCTGGGAAAGCTGAGTGACAACCACAATGGCTGTCGTGACTATCCAACTTTTCCTGACGCCTCCACTGGTAGAGTATACAGCGATGTGCCCCACAGGCCTGCAGGAGCTGCTTATATGTGCTCCAAGTAAAGGGGAACTCCACTCAGAGAATTCACTTCTGACTACACGTCACCAGTGGGAATAACCAATATGGCCGACATATTCCGCTCCTGCAACGCACATTCTGGAGGGTGGAGTTGCCCTTTAAGTGGAGCACATGCACGGAAATGTGGAGGAAAAGTTTTCTATATTGAAGGACGACACATAGTAACAGATCGTATCCTAAGATGACCCCTCCCCTGGTATATTCTATATGGTAATCGGCGCTTTGATGGGGAGATTTTCGCCTCGTCAGCCGCGCTCCACGCCGGATTCTCATTAATGTTCCGCTTTCTGAAGCCTTCAAACGCCGTTTCCTTAATCCCGATCTTCACTTCCTCTTATTAAACATCGCGCAGGATTAAACGGTATTAAAATTCACGCCGCGCCACTTATCATCCTGAAAACTTTCATTTACGTTCCGTACATTAAGTCAAATTGCTGTTATGTTTCCATTATGTTAATGGAACGGCGCGCGGAATGGCGACTATTGTGAACCCGCACCTTGTCATTAATTATCTCCTGTGTTAATTACACTTTCCGTTCCACTTACATCACATCTGCACTGGAGAAGCCGATATACCGATGTAGCAGAGCCGGGTTGGTCATTGGTTTGACTCTTGGTTGATGTTTTATCTCGTGTGGTTTTCCATGCGATTGCAGGTTGGGGGTCCGGCCGCCGGGTCTTCCACCAATCCCAAACCTGGTTCCAGCCATGGGGGGGGAGGTCGGGGTCTCCCACACGATCATTTTCCGGTGATATAAATAAAAGGTACCAAATCCTTGCCGTTTAAGTGTTCACCTCCCATTTGACTCCTGGGAAAGCTGGATGACAACCAAATGGGCTGTCGTTCTATCTCACGCAGCGGTTGTCATCCAGCTTTCCCATGCTACTGAAAGGCCGTTACACATTCTCAGCCGCCATATCTCTGAATAACTGCAGATTTGATGTTCGGTCTTTTCTTATGTAACTACTCGGTCATCCAGCTTTCCCAGACTTCTGTAAGGCAGCTCCGCCTAGTTAAACAATCTCAGCCGCCAGATCTCTGAATAACTGCAGATATTTCTTATGTATGGAATTACTCAGTTATCCAGCTTTCTCAGGCTCCTGAGTGGCGGCTCCCCCTAGTTACAGATTTTGATCCTTTTGGACGTATTACTGTATATATATATCGTACAGCTCGAGGCTGTGGAGCGGGTCCGGCCGCCAGAGCTCTACCGATGAGCTACTGCTTGACATTTACAAATGTCAGGTGGTAACGCGGAGTTAACTTTTTTGGGACATTTAATAAAACGTTCCTTTTGATGTATTGAATTCTATGACAAAGACGTCCGACCCCGTCATCTCACCGGAAAATATATAGACTCCTGCGTCTTCCCAGCCGAGTCCCATATTTGCCGTTTTCTTAATGCGATCATTCTACCACGTTATTGATGTCATCGGGTGGCACGTGGTTCACTGAGGATCCCGTCATATACGTTCTGTGTCATCTGTCCTCCATTCCATGCAAGTACCATGCACCCAGCTGGCCGAGGCCTATAGATTTCTTTCATCCGAAGGCGTCTGGTTCGTGAATAGAATGCCACAACTGCAGTAAGGACTGACACAGGAAGAGCATAAAATGGATTGTAAAACCAATCACAAAGATGTAGATGCCGCTCAGGGTCTGTTGTGTGGTCGGGGAAGTGGCCGGCTAGAGACATCCATTGGCTCCCAAGCTGGAAGACTATAAGTCCCAGCATGTACTTATAATAGTAGAGTCGTGTACTGCTCCGCCTCTGCTTCATGAGTGGTGTGTTTCTTAAATCTTTTTTGTTTTTCACCTCCAGATCTGTTCCTTACAACTTTGGCAGCGGACCGTAGCGTTCAATTTGAGACTTGGGAGAATCAGGTAAGAAAGTGAACTGGAAAGCTGCAGAACCTCATACCACACACCTCAGCTGCTGCAGAACCTCATAATACACCTCATGTGCTGCAGAACCTCCTAATACACACCACAGCTGCTGCAGAACCTCCTACTACACACCACAGCTGCTGCAGAACCTCCTACTACACACCACAGCTGCTGCAGAACCTCATAATACACACCTCATGTGCTGCAGAACCTTATAATACACACCACAGCTGCTGCAGAACCTCATAATACACACCATGTGCTGCAGAACCTCATAATACACACCTCTGCTGCTGCATAACTTCATACTACACACCTCATCTGCTGCAGAACCTCATAATACACACCTCAGCTGCTGCAGAACCTCCTAATACACACCTCATGGGCTGCAGAACCTCCTAATACACACCTCATCTGCTGCAGAACCCCATAATACACACCTCATCTGCTGCAGAACCTCATAATACACACCTCAGCCGCTGAAGAACCTCATAATACACAACCCGGCTGCAGCAGAACCTCATAATACACACCTCATCTGCTGCAGAACCTCATAATACACACCTCATCTGCTGCAGAACCTCATAATACACACCTCATCTGCTGCAGAACCTCATAATACACACCTCATCTGCTGCAGAACCTCATAATACACACCTCATCTGCTGCAGAACCTCATAATACACACCATCTGCTGCAGAACCTCATAATACACACCTCAGCTGCTGCAGAACCTCATAATACACAACCCGGCTGCAGCAGAACCTCATAATACACACCTCATCTGCTGCAGAACCTTATAATACACACCTCATCTGCTGCAGAACCTTATAATACACACCTCATCTGCTGCAGAACCCCATAATACACACCTCAGCTGCTGCAGAACCTCATAATACACAACCCGGCTGCAGCAGAACCTCATAATACACACCTCATCTGCTGCAGAACCTTATAATACACACCTCATCTGCTGCAGAACCTTATAATACACACCTCATCTGCTGCAGAACCTCATAATACACACCTCATCTGCTGCAGAACCTCATAATACACACCTCAGCTGCTGCAGAACCTCATAATACACACCTCATCTGCTGCAGAACCCCATAATACACACCATCTGCTGCAGAACCTCATAATACACACCATCTGCTGCAGAACCTCATAATACACACCTCAGCTGCTGCAGAACCTCATAATACACAACCCGGCTGCAGCAGAACCTCATAATACACACCTCATCTGCTGCAGAACCTTATAATACACACCTCATCTGCTGCAGAACCTCATAATACACACCTCATCTGCTGCAGAACCCCATAATACACACCTCAGCTGCTGCAGAGCCTCATGACACACACAATACACATCCATCATTGGACTTGAGTCTCAGACGCTGATTACGTACGTGATTTTTTTTTTTTACACCGCCACAACAATAAATCGTCTGCGAGCGACGCAGGAAACGTGACGTGGGATTGTTGGGATTTTTGTTATATTATTTATTAAGTGTTTTCGAACCAATTTTGTTTTTCTTGCAAAATCGTAAATCGTCGCCATCAATTCCGACCGTGCGGGTTTCTATGACTGACAATTAAGGCAATCAGTCTGCCCTAATGTTCATGTTAACAGGGGCCCCGCTGCGACGCCGGCTGTTGTCAGAGCTCTGCTTGCTGCATCTGCCGGCGCTTCTGCAGGACTGCACGGATTCTTAAAGCCACAGCGACACTATTTTATTTAAAGATCCACTTCATCTTCTACACCAGTCCTAGTCCTTTGCAGCACGTTTCTCCTCGGAGAATTCCCCTGATTACATGAGCGTTAATCAGGCCGAGGTACAAGAAACATATTGACATGTGGAAAACTGGAGTGCGCCTGATTATATAACCGTCTATTGCTGCGAGACGACTTAATCTCCCATCAAAGCAGCGTTCTTCCCGAAAAATCCTGGCGAGGTGCGGCTGCCGACCGAAAAATGAGAGGCGACGAGGACAAAAAAGGGGGTGAAGCTGCCATATGTATACAGAATATGCACCCGACTGCCCTGATCCAGATTATAATATCCGGAGAACACTAGAGGGCGCCAGCAGGAAGATGCCCGCTGCCATGTTGGGGCACTGATCTGATCTAGGGGCGAGCGGTGCTGCTATGTACATACACCTCATTCCACCTATTATCATATTCCCTATAAGCTGTAAAAAGCCCACATTTCCTAATTAAAGGACCCGTGGTGCTCTATTGTCCACCAAATTCATCCAGACCGGTCTGAGATGTCCGAACCAAAGATATCAACGGCACTAAAATAGTTTTAGGAATTACGTGGACTCTTGGTGTTAAAGGATTAGAAAAACATTGCTGCTTTCAAAAACAGCGCCACTACTGTCCACAGGTCCAGTCTGGTATTGCTGCTCAGCGTCATTGAACTGAATGGAGATGAGCTGCAATACCACACACAACCTGCGGATAGGAGTGGCGCTGTTTTGGGAAGAAAACAGAATTATTATTTTTTTTAACGCAGTACAACCCCTTTATGGAATCTGGGAGGAGGGTGGGTTCAACCGGGAGGGGTAACAATAACTTATGTCCCGGTCCTTTTAACATCTTATTATATCCTTTTTTTTTTTTTTTTTAAGGGAGGAAATTTCTCAGGCGCCACATCCACCACCTCGAAGCCAAAGGACGCCAATATCGTGGGACAGTCGGTTTTTGTGGATTTTGGTAGGTGAATCTTAATTGATTATTTCGAAAATTGCGCTAATTATTTTCTGATCTTGTGTAATTTAAGAATGAGGGGGCTCTTACACATACGCCCCGGCCGCAGTAATCGCACATATGTTACCAACGATTTCCGTGCTACACCTGCACTTACCACTTAAAACCACAACGAGTACCGGTGCAGCGCGCTAATTAGCCGCACGATTACCGCATCTCAATCGCAAATGTGTAACCACAACCGAAAGGACTAACGGTGAAAAATGAGGGGTCTTCAGGGTGCAACAGATGAGGGAATTCTGGAATCAAGTAACTTAAAGGTCACTACATTCTTATATTGCCTATTCTTAAAGGGACAGTCAATATAATCACTTTCATGACGTTTCTTTGTAGGTGTCCGGTCACTAGGATTTCTTCTTAGCCCAAGTCCGTGTAGAAATGGCGCCACATATCAGGGATTTCCAGACCTAAAATTGGCCTCTTACTGGGATTGGTTAAAGTCCCAAGGACCGTCCCTTTAATCGATTGCACTTTTATGGTATTTCAGGTGGACAATCCCTCTAAATTGAGCTTGATTGTATATTTAAGGGTGTTGGTTGCTTTAACAGTCTCTGATCAGCAGCCGTATCCCATGATTATGAGAGAATCGCCTGCGGTCCTGTTGCTGGAAATCCCAGTATCCTCTATTATTGTAGGTGGTACGTAAAACATGGCGACTTTTATCCACAAACTGCGGCACATCTGTCCATAGATTGTGTCTGGTAAAGTAAATGTGGCTGATCTGCAATACCACACACAACCTGTAGACAGGTGTGATGCTGTTTTGGCAAGAAAGACGTCATGTTTTTCGAATTCTGTACAGTCCCAATAACATTCATTTCCCTGCAATACATTTTGGAGAACGTGCAGCTCTGAGGTATATTACAGGCTGTAACTCAGGATCAGTACAGGATAAGTAATGTATGTACACAGTGACTACACCAGCAGAATAGTGAGTGCAGCTCTGGAGTATAATACAGGATGTAACTCAGGATCAGTACAGTATAAGTAATGTAATGTATGTACACAGTGACTCCACCAGCAGAATAGTGAGTGCAGCTCTGGAGTATAATACAGGATGTAACTCAGGATCAGTACAGGATAATAATGTAATATATGTACACAGTGACTCCACCAGCAGAATAGTGAGTGCAGCTCTGGAGTATAATACAGGATGTAACTCAGGATCAGTACAGGATAATAATGTAATATATGTACACAGTGATTGCACCAGCAGAATAGTGAGTGCAGCTCTGGAGTATAATACAGGATATAACTCAGGATCAGTACAGGATAAGTAATGTAATGTATGCACACAGTGACTCCACCAGCAGAATAGTGAGTACAGCTCTGGAGTATAATACAGGATATAACTCAGGATCAGTACAGGATAAGTAATGTAATGTGTGTACACAGTGACTCCACCAGCAGAATAGTGAGTGCAGCTCTGGAGTATAATACAGGATGTGACTCAGGATCAGTACAGGATAAGTAATGTAATGTATGTACACAGTGACTCCACCAGCAGAATAGTGAGTGCAGCTCTGGAGTATAATACAGGATATAACTCAGGATCAGTACAGGATAAGTAATGTATGTACACAGTGACTCCACCAGCATAATAGTGAGTGCAGCTCTGGAGTATAATACAGGATGTAACTCCGGATCAGTACAGGATAAGTAATGTAATGTATGTACACAGTGACTCCACCAGCAGAATAGTGAGTGCAGCTCTGGAGTATAATACAGGATGTAACTCAGGATCAGTACAGGATAAGTAATGTAATGTATGTACACAGTGACTCCATCAGCAGAATAGTGAGTGCAGCTCTGGAGTATAATACAGGATATAACTCAGGATCAGTACAAGATAAGTAATGTAATGTATGTACACAGTGACTCCACCAGCAGAATAGTGAGTGCAGCTCTGGAGTATAATACAGGATATAACTCAGGATCAGTATAGGATATGTAATGTATGTACACAGTGACTCCACCAGCAGAATAGTGAGTGCAGCTCTGGAGTATAATACAGGATGTAACTCAGGATCAGTACAGGATAAGTAATGTAATGTATGTACACAGTGACTCCACCAGCAGAATAGTGAGTGCAGCTCTGGAGTAGAATACAGGTTGTAACTCAGGATCAGTACAGGATAAGTAATGTAATGTATGTACACAGTGACTCCACCAGCAGAATAGTGAGTGCAGCTCTCGAGTATAATACAGGAGGTAACTCCGGATCAGTACAGGATAAGTAATGTAATGTATGTACACAGTGACTCCATCAGCAGAATAGTGAGTGCAGCTCTGGGGTATAATACAGGTTGTAACTCAGGATCAGTACAGGATAAGTAATGTAATGTATGTACACAGTGACTCCACGAGCAGAATAGTGAGTGCAGCTCTGGAGTACATACAGATAAGTATCATGGTGTATTTTATAAGGTTGCGTTGGTGTTACTTGTCCCTGTATATACTGTGATACGGTGAATATGTCCTCTGTACAGTTTTGCCGCTTCCTCTGTAACGATTGAGTGTTTTCTTCTGTCCTTCAGTTGTTATGAGGGCCGGTGACTTATAAGTAATATTCGCGGAGCGGACGGCGACTTTCTCTTATTTCAATCTGAACCTTGACGAGTATGAGCAGAACATAGCGGAGGTCACGCGGCTGATAGGCGGCGGCTGTTATTATGTACACGCTGCGCTTTATTTCTGCTTTTTCTCCATCCGTGTCCTGAAATGACGGGAAACAAAAGATCTCAATGTCTCCCGTATCGTCCCCGTCATCAGACGTCACCGGTCACTTCACGCTTTACACATTGGTGGTGGTGTCGGTCTCCGGTCCTGCCGTTGTCCTCTGTTGTCAGCACGGTTCGGGGTGGGTGGCAGAGCTGTAGTATGTGAAGTTGACAGTCTTATCTGTGGAGTACTACAAGTCCCAGCTCGCATCTGTTACTCTGCATCTTCAGCCTCGCTTTTATTTATTTGTGCAGCCGGGAAAAACCTTCACATCCCGGACGCTGTCAATTCCCTAAAAGTGTCAGAATAATATTTTTTCCCGTGGGTTATAAACGGAAAATAAGAAAATAAAAGCCAAAAAATACTTTCACCTTCCATAATATCAGCGTTTCACTCCTCTACTGAAATACTCTGTGCTGCTGGGGACTCTGCTACTCCCACTACGTAACTCGACACACTAGTCTCCTAAAATGCTCTGTGCTGCTGGAGAACCCGACTATTACCACTTTATAAATGTCAGTCTGTTATCTCCCACAATATAGGCACACTCCTCTCCTGAAATACTCTGTGCTGCTGGGGACTCTATTCCTTTTACTTTGTGACCACACACAATATCGGCACGCTCCTCTCCTGAAATGCTCTGTGCTGCTGGAGGACATTACTTACTATTATTACTATATAAATCCCAGTCTGTACAAGATGAGCACTTTTTTTCTTCTGAAATACTCTGTGCAGCTGGTAGGACTGTGAACTCCCACTTCTCTCCATGACATCATCACGAGTGGACAGATCATTACTACTCCCCCTCTCTGTCATTCATCATTCATGTTTTATACGAGGTCTTCAGGGCATGCTGGGAGTTGTAGTCTCACAACACTTGGAGAGCGCAGGTTACAGACCACTGTCCAATCTCCATGTATTCCGTATTCTGCAGTCTTCAGTGTTTATCACTTGTAAATATTAGACGTTCAGCAAGTTATTTCCTGAGGGGAAAAAAAAAAAAATCTCTCACCCAAGCGATAAATAGGAAAACCGTCGCGTACAAAGTAATCAGCGCCATAATACGGGAGAAAATAAAAATCCTAATGTAGAGATGTCAGCTGAGCCGCCATTTATATGGTAAAATATGAATATATTCACGCCGGCCCTTTAATAACATTCCCAATTATATTCATCAGTATGCGCCGCGCGCCGCGCCAAATCCTTATTACCAGCCTGGAAAACCTTAAAAGTAATTATAAAGCCACAGGTGCTGATATTAAGCGCTGAATATTTATCCGCCGTGACGCGAGACGCCCGCAAAACCCACACTGATCGCTTTATTTATATGTTCATTGCCGTGTTCTCCTAATGACAGGACGCCGGCACAGGTGGCAGCCATTGTGGCGCTAAGTTATTATATATCCAATGGCTCCAGGATTTGGGCGCAATTTCTAGTTGTGTGGTAAAGGGGTCTCTGTCGGATACATCCCGTGTAGATACGTCCATAGGGAATACGGCATGGGACATGTTTGGCGTGCTTAACCCCTTCCTGACAACCGCCGTATACATACGGTGGAGGGCGGGGGATTATGGATCAACCCTCGTGCCGACACTTGAGTGGGATGCCGCTTGTTTAACCCTTTAGATGCTACGGTCAATAGTGACCGCAGCCGTTAGAAACGGGGGCAGCCCCCTATGATGTTCCATCGCACCCCACCATTGCGGGGTGCCGTCATGGGAGCCATGGTTCCTAATCAAATCCTCCACGTTTGCCATCTTTGTACTCCTAATTAGCCCTGTGAGAATCACCGTATATGGTAATGCGATAAAGTTAACCGGTTGTTTTTGACCGCACGGTGAACGCTGTAAAAACTAAACCCAAAAAACAATGGAGGAATCCGTTTTTTCTTTCTCATTCCGCCCCACAAAGAAGTTTCCGGAACGTTATATGGTACAATAAATGGTGCCGTGGAAAACTACAACTCGTCCCGCAAAAAAAAAGTCCTCATAGGATTATAGTGACAGAAAAATATGAAAGTTATGGATTCTGGAAGGTGGAGAGGAAAAAGCGAAAATGAAAATCCCTAAAATATCCGGGAAGGGGTTAAGGGGTTCTCCATTATTGCAGCTTCTGTGGTCAGTGTCACGTTCTCACCCGTGGTCTGGTCTCCGGTACGTCCCATATATGACAGGAGGGAACCCGCTCAGGACGTATTCAGTGGGGACCCTATAGTTATGAGCGGGGTTCCCTGTGTTGCAGCTTCTGGGGTCGGGGCCCACGTCACCTTTTTGGGTCTATGTTGGGAATATCCCACAGATGCCGCCTGTCCTACGCTGCCTGGGAGGGGGGTCACTTCAGGCCCACAAAGCCAACATGACCGCCACACGGCTCCTATAAGCATCATCTACTGGCTAGACTTTCCAGTTTATACCCCCCCCCTTCTTTACCGGTTCGTAGCTGGTCAGCGTTGCGGCCATATTGCCACTCAGCTTTCCCAGACACAGACAGAGCTGAGGGCTGTGGAAGATGCCGCTCGGTGCTGCGCAGAGTATTTATGGAGTAGTTGAGATATTTCGTCTTTCTCGCCTCTGGCAGATATTATCGCGCTCGGTGTAACATTTTATTTACGGTGAAATACGGCCCCGGAGTGTTTTCGTGTCGCCGCAGACTTTCCGCCGCCGTCTTATCTCCGTGATTAATGGCGCCAACGAAATTAGTTTATCCAATGCAGAGAAGTCTTAGAAGTAATTCCCTGCTTCAACTTTGTGACATGAAATACTTGGTGGACGGGGTTCAGTCTGCGATATTGGGGTTCAGTCTGTGACATTGGGGTTCAGTCTGCGATATTGGGGTTCATTCGGTGATATTGGGGTTGTCTGCAACATCAGGGTTCAGTCTGTGATATTGGGGTTCAGTCTGCGATATTGGGGGTTCAGTCTGCGATATTGGGGGTTCAGTCTGTGACATTGGGGTTCAATTTGTGATATTGGGGTTGAGAAATGACCCCACCCTAGCCCACCGCACCCCACCCCATGAGAAGCAGCAGCATCATAAAGACTCTTTTACCGCATTTGTAGTAAAAGCTTTTTCTCTGTGGACAGATCATTGATCGATGTCATCGGCTGCACTGCTGGCTGCATGTCCCCATGGCAACACTACCTGGCCTTTGGAAGTTCAGTGTTGTCATAGGGACATTGTGTGGATACAGATCACCATCCACGTCAATGCCCACATCCTACCAATATTCAATAGAGACCCACAGGATGATATATTTATATTATGTCACCGTTCACACACAGCAGTCCATTAAAGGGGTTGTCCAGGATTAGATAAAACATGAGTTTTCTTTAAAAAAAAACAGTGCCGCGCCTGGTTGTTTGTGGTATCTGTCACCTGCGGCCCCGTACTCACACGAGGGGACATGACTTCACACTCCTCTCCTCAAATACTCTGTGCTGCTGGTTGGCCTGTTTCTTCCTTTATGTAACTATCCCACTTGTCTTCCATCTCCTCTTCACATCATGACACTGCCCATCACCTGCAGTCCTGTCTTCACTAACCTCATCACACGAGGAGACGATACTCATCTACTGAAATACTCTGTGCTGCTGTGGAACATGTTCTACTAGTTATGTAATGCTTTATGTGACCTCCCGCTTGTCTCTATCCCCCTCCTCACATCATGACACTGGCCCTGTCCTCACTAACACAAGGGGACAGGTAACACATTCCTGTCCTTAAATACTCTGCTGGGGGCCCGTTCCTTCCATTATGCAACCCTCAATGTGTGACCTCCCACTTGTCTCCAATCCTCTTTTCACAAGCAGATCACTAACCCCACAAGACCCACACACTCATCCTGAAACACTCTGTGCTGCTGTAAACACGCCCGTTTGATCCGGATCTATGATTTTGGGTGAATAGATGGCGCGGGCAGGCTGGAGCTGGTTAATCCTTTGAACATGAAGTTGTCACATATCTGTGTATACGGCATTATATCTGTATGGGGGAAGAAGATGGGAGAATACCATTAGTGGATGTGCAGCGACCCCCCTGTATCCTCCCCGCTCCACTGAATTCTGCACCCCCTGCCAGGAGGTATTTGTTTGGCAGGGACTTTGATGAAAGCTTTTCCCTGGTAGTGGGTTTTCTGCCGCATATTGATGCATTACCGGCACTAGAGAACAATGCGGCCGACAAGGGGGAACCAGACGCTTTCATCCTCCCCGGACTTTGTGACATGAAATTGCCGTAAATGGCTGCGTGAGTGATTAAAGGGAGAGGATCGGGGCTCCGGATACTGGTCTTATATGTGAGGTTCTGACTCCTACTCCTATCATCCTGACGTTTCTATGGGGATCGCATCATGTAACAGACATTTGGTTTCCATGAAGAGGTTTATACATGTTGGGATACATTTGTATCCATGCATTTAAAGGGGACATGTCACCATTTCTGACATTTAGGTGTTACCTTAATAGTAGGGCTCAGGACCCCCAAATTTGTCCTTGCTACCAGTGCACATCTCCCCCTCTATTGCTCATGTACAGATTTTTGTGCCAATCACTGATCGTGGTCCCAGCTGTCCAAAACGGAGGGGCCGAGGACTTGGTAATCTCACAGCAACATAAAAGGGGCACTGGTGCTTTACAGGGCAATGTCGCCTCTATGTTTTGGGGAATGGTGGTCGACCTATCTCATGGACCTCCGCAAAATCCATGTCAAAAGATAAGGAAGAATGCTCCTTTAAGAAGCTACAACATGCGTCTTTAGATGTTACCATTTTCAAGATCTCTGCTTGCTGTTAGTGACCGTTATAATTATGAATGGTGGACCAGTGGGATGTTTCTGGTTGGATGTGTGCAGTGGGTGATAGATGCGCATGTAACATGGTCGCAGGGTCTCCCATTGGACGAATGTTTCGCCTCCGTGCGACCTTTCGCCTCATTGCCGGAGACGTTCAATGCTTATTTGGCGTGGTCATTTAGGCGCCATTCACATCACTTTTTTTTTGGCCTATATTTAAGGTATAAATCGGGAAAAGCTCCAGACGCATACGTTTAAATGTAGGCACGCTCGTGTGAACAAAGCCTAATGTATACTTCATGATAAGCTACTGAAAAGCCAATGACGTAACATTTAGCGGAATATGCGCAGTACACGATTTGCGGGATCCTGTAGTACGGAATAACAAAGTCTTCTATTGCTATTCCATATCTCAAAAAATCTATGTCTACTTATAATGTAGCAGCTTGATGAAGGCCACTCCTGTCCCGTCAGGCTAAAGGAGCCTCATGTGTACGTCAGGGGCTTTCTTGGCCAAAACGTGATGTGAACAGAGCCTTAGAGAAAAAGTGTCCTCAGATGTCAAGAGATTGGAAGTGTCTCATGGATCGTGACATGGAGTGAACGTGTCTTCTATGGTCATCGTTAATCTTGATGTGATGGAAAAGGAGCCCCTCAGGTTATGAAATGGAGGGATTGGGGTCCCTATTGTCATGATAAGGAGCAATTGAAGTTTCAACATGGTGAGAAAGTGTCCACAGGCTCATAAGATGGAGGCATGGAGAGAATGACTTAGGTGCCATGACGTAAAGGGAAGGTGTCACCGTGTATCATGACTTGAAGAGAAGATGTCCCCAGGGGCCAGGACACAGTAGAATCCTGTGTAGTCTTGGTATGTAGGGAAGGTGTCCCCAGGTGCCATGACACAGAAGAATCCCTCGAAGTCTTTGTATGTAGGGAAGGTGTCCCCAGGTGCTATAACCTAGAAGAATCCTATGCAGTCTTGGTATGTAGGGAATGTGTCCGCAGGTGCCATAACCTAGAAGAATCCTGTGTAGTCTTGGTATGTAGGCAAGGTGTCCCCAGGTGCTATAACCTAGAAGAATCCTGTGTAGTCTTGGTATGTAGGGAAGGTGTCCCCAGGTGCTATAACCTAGAAGAATCCTGTGTAGTCTTGGTATGTAGGGAAGGTGTCCCCCGGTGCTATAACCTAGAAGAATCCTGTGTAGTCTTGGTTTGTAGGGAAGGTGTCCCCTGGTGCTATAACCTAGAAGAATCCTGTGCAGTCTTGGTTTGTAGGGAAGGTGTCCGCAGGTGCCATGACACAGAAGAATCCCTCGAAGTCTTTGTATGTAGGGAAGGTGTCCCCAGGTGCTATAACCTATAAGAATCCTGTGCAGTCTTGGTATGTAGGGAAGGTGTCCCCAGGTGCTATAACCTAGAAGAATCCTGTGCAGTCTTGGTATGTAGGGAAGGTGTCCCCAGGTGCTATAACCTAGAAGAATCCTGTGTAGTCTTGGTATGTAGTGAAGGTGTCCCCAGGTGCTATAACCTATAAGAATCCTGTGCAGTCTTGGTATGTAGGGAAGGTGTCCCCCGGTGCTATAACCTAGAAGAATCCTGTGCAGTCTTGGTATGTAGGGAAGGTGTCCCCCGGTGCTATAACCTAGAAGAATCCTGTGCAGTCTTGGTATGTAGGGAAGGTGTCCCCAGGTGCTATAACCTAGAAGAATCCTGTGCAGTCTTGGTATGTAGGGAAGGTGTCCGCAGGGATCATGACCTGGAGAGAAGGCATCGGTGGTGGTCATAGTCCTCGTAGAATTAATTGAAAGTCGTCCTTTTTGTCTCGTAGATGGAGACGGTTTCCAGGATCATTTGCTGCCGGTGTGTGAAGATGAAAAGTGCCTGAAAAGTGTCATTTACCTGATGAAGCACGGCTCCGCACAGGTGAGATAACCGCGCCCTCCGTCCCGAGCTGCAGCAATAAATCCATTATACAGCCGGATATATCACCTCATACAGTGATTGCCATGTACCTGCATCACCAGCATGGCCGCCCTTCTCTCCCAAACTCGCCCTCCACAGCAGACCAGCTCACACTGGTTACACCTTCTCCTCATGTCCCTGTGATACCACTGCTTGCTGTCTCTGGGTCGAGTCTTGGTGCAGTTGCTCCTGTGGGATCCTTTTCCCTCCACGTTGCAGTGCTGGTAATTTATACACATCACTAATATTTGGTGTCGTGGCCGCTCCTAACAGAGGACCATCTTACCTGACCCGTCCATTTTAGTAAGTACTAGCATTCCCTCTATAATAAGAATTCTTTGCAGTGTCCTGCCTCTGTTATTCCTCTTGGAAATGTAGGAATAAACTGGGTCTTACCATTCCTCTAGTCAATGGGCAAGTCTCTATCCACATTGGCACTTTCCAATCAGCGCTGACAGTTTCAGACTGTGTAGGGACGCGCCCTATTGACAAGGGGAATAGTAATGTCCATTTGCCAACTCATTTGTACATTTCCAGGAGGAACAACAGAGGAAAATAACCTAGGTTTTGGATCATTTGTGTAAGTAGATCATACAGCGTGGCCACGACCTCTCACTGAGGCTCCTTCTGAGTGAGTGGAAACTTAGATCAGTCGCTCACTGGCGGCCTGCGGCTGTTACTTAAAATAAATGCATTAATAGGCCGTTTCATTAATTTTATATTCGTTATTTAAAGTATGAAATTAGTGTAGAAATTATTGCGGCTTCTTGGCCTGAGATCAGAAAGCGATCGTTTCAATATTCTGCCAATTGGTTCTTCTTAACTCTTTTCCATCACTTTCCACGGCCCATTCCAAACTTCGCTTTATTTTTTGTTCTCCGATGTTTATTTTTTGGCGTCGGGGCCGCATATAGCCGTGAATTTTATCTAAAAGTTTAGTTACCCTTTAAGACCGGGTTATATTTTGCTTCTTCAATGCTCCTGACGAATATTCTGTGATCGTATTGATCCTTAAAGGGGAACATCACCTTTTATTTATCTGGTCTTTGGATCTTCCACTAGCCCATGAATGCAGACTAATTTCGTTTTTGGAGCTTTTCAGCATTCCTATTCATGGCAGCACCGTACCCTTATCTTTCTATCACCAATGGCATTGTTCATCCTGAGGCTCCTGCTTCATGAATAGAACTATAGGGATGACTGACAATGGTCAAAGAGTAGAAGAGAGGGGGGGGGCTGCAATTATCTCTGCAGCACAGCCCATCCAGTTTAGGAATTTGGGGTGGGGGTTCAGAGCTCATAGATCTCAATCAATACAGATTCTTTCTTGTTTTCTGTAAAATAATAGCAGATGACAATATCAGGGGGATGGGGCGTCTTCCTCACCTCTCAGCAGCCCGTAGTTCCCCTCTGTAATGGTTCAGAAACCTCTGCTAAATCTGTCTAGAGTAATGCAGTATAGAGTTGGCAGGGAGGAGGGGGATGCAGCTGCAGCTTTTCTCTCTGTGTATGAGACTTCACGCTGTGAGAGGGGAGGAGGAGCAGGAAGTGAGAGATAAACACAGCTTAGATACCACATTTCTGGCTGCACTACATCTAATACACATCTACAGCTTTGCCCATAGAGGGATTTATCCTTCTGACAATAAGTGGACTTCCCCTTTAAGAGTTGACATTACAGTGTGTGTCTTTTATGATGTCTTCAGCTCTCCTCTTTTCTTGATGTGATAATTATTTTCAGGGACAGACGCCACTGCCTCTCTAATGTGCCTGTGATCGCAAGGCCGGATCCGCCGTCCCTGAAATGATTGTTGCGTTTTGGAGCGGCTTGTCGCTATCAGTATAACTATAAGGATCGGCATCCTTGACCGTCCGTGTAGCCGCTCCGCAGCGGGATCTGACTCATCGTTACGATGAGGGAACGGGCGGTTTCTGTTAGATCTGATGTCCTGCTTACAAGAGGTTTCCTCCTTCCATTGTCTCTCACGTGTTTGTGTAGTCGCTGCTTTGTGCGCGTTGTCCTTCAGGTTATGCTGCGTGCTCGTTCTGTGCGGATGTTGAGGGTCCTTGTTCTTTATGAGCGGCTCTGTGTTGTGCTGTTTGCAATAGATACGCAATGACTTCTACCTATTTATTCTCTTTAGTCGATAGCGCCAAAGTATTATGCGGCTGCGTCGTCATGTGAAGAGATGTCACCTAAGCCCAGGGCCGCCACTGCTCACTGGACCGAAGGGACCGTAACACTCAACAGAGCTCCGTGCCCCCTCAGCTTACCTATGAGATTGCCCATCAGAGGTGCCATAGTCATTTGACTCTGAGATCGGGCAATCTTAAAGGGGCGTGCCGATTTCAGCAAATAAAAGTTTATTTGTAACTTTCCATATCCATTCCTCACAGTTTTTAAGATCTCTGCTTCCTGTCATGCAATAGGAATCTTTATTGTTTAAAAACAGTCCTGTTCATGTGTGGATACACGGGTGCATGGCTCGTTACAAGAGACGGCTCTGATATCTGTACTGTAACTAAGCCTACACCTGTGTGTCCTTCACATAACCAGGACTGTTATGTAATTCACTGGAAGTAAATAAGTCAGGTTTCTATTGAATGACTGCAAGCAGAGATCTTGAAATTTTTGAGGCTGCAACATTTTTACACTGCTAATAAGACGAGGCTGTCTTTGCATAGGGATCTGACACCGCAGGAGCAGTTATGTGTCGCTTCTTCTCCCCCAGTTAGAACGATCTCCCTCATTTTATAATTTATTATCGGCCTGGTCTGACCTGGTGGCTGGGTGGGAGGGGGGGATCGGCGTGGTCTGACCTGGTGGCTGGGTGGGAGGTGGGGGATCGGCGTGGTCTGACCTGGTGGCTGGGTGGGAGGTGGGGGATCGGCGTGGTCTGACCTGGTGGCTGGGTGGGAGGGCGGGGATCGGCGTGGTCTGACCTGGTGGCTGGGTGGGAGGGGGGGATCGGCGTGGTCTGACCTGGTGGCTGGGTGGGAGGTGGGGGATCGGCGTGGTCTGACCTGGTGGGAGGTGGGGGATCGGCGTGGTCTGACCTGGTGGCTGGGTGGGAGGTGGGGGATCGGCGGGTGGCTGGGTGGGAGGTGGGGGATCGGCGTGGTCTGACCTGGTGGGAGGTGGGGGATCGGCGTGGTCTGACCTGGTGGCTGGGTGGGAGGGGGGGATCGACGTGGTCTGACCTGGTGGCTCGGTGGGAGGGGGATCGGCGTGGTCTGACCTGGTGGCTGGGTGGGAGGTGGGGGATCGGCGTGGTCTGACCTGGTGGCTGGGTGGGAGGGGGGATCGGCGTGGTCTGACCTGGTGGCTGGTGTGTGGGTTTTCGTGGGTTCTCTGGTTCTGCTTAGTTATTTTATCCTCTCTCCGATGCGGAGTGTGGGTATCGGATCATTATGATGTGTAGTGGTTCTGATGCCGATTGTCGTGGTGCCCGCTGTCCTGGATGCCCTGTCAGTATTGCTTATGGTGTTTTGCTATGTATTCCTGATATCCGTGTATTTTGTCTATAATATTATCTTCTCTTCTGCTGGTACAGAAGACCGCGGTGCATTGTGTTTGGAAGTGTTATACGTATAATACCTCTATTTTATTTTTATTTTGTTCTCTTTGTTCCCATTGCTATACATGTATGATGGATCAGTATATTTTCTGTTTTGATGTAAAAAAAAACATTTTCTGATGGAAAAAAAATAAATAAATAAAGAATGTTAAAAAATAAAATAAAATATTCAGTGGTCTGTTGCCCATCCGGCCGGTTCATCTCCCTGGGCTCAACCATCGCGCAGCGTCAGCCTGGCAGGGAGAATAATCCAATATGGCGTCCGTTGGCAGCCCGGTAGAGGGATTTGGTTTCTGTGACCCTGCACTGACGGTCTGACTTTTTCTTGTGTTTTTCTTTGCAGTGGGTTCCGGTGCTGCAGAATTTTACCAATGCAAACACCGTATGGGCTTTCGTACCACAGGACTCCACACACATCCCGTCTCTGCCCATCACTCTCCATGTCGGGGATTACAACATGGACGGCTTCCCGGACGCCCTCGCCATCCTGCGGAATACATCGGGCAGGTAGGTCCGCTGCAGTCCGGCTACTTTTCCTCCAGTTCTACGAGTCGTTCCTTCTTTATCTCCCATTGAGTTCGATCGTCTGGATTTGGACGTGGCCAGAAGCGATCGCTCCTCTAATGAGTCGTCAGGAGACCGGGAACCGACCGCAGCCTCTAAAATCAATATCTTCTCTGATTTCTCTTATACGGCGGATACATTTATTTTCCGGTTTTCTCCGTATTTGTAGCTTGCGTTTATTTTATGTGTTATTTTCCTCGTCACACCACGGTATATCTAATGCAGGAGCTGCAGGCCAACAGATTGGGGCTACTGGATTGGGGTGGGGGCTAACAATCACTTGACCCCTTAGGATATACTCAGTCATGGGGGGTATCTGGTACCCTTAATCCACCTCATTAGGTGCAGCTCTTGGCACTTGAAGACCTCAGTTTGGAGCATTATGGGTAATGGGCGGCAGAGCTGCTGACAACAATCACGATAGTTGGAGTATTCCAGCTGATTTGGGAGTAAGGGGGTATGTAAGCCTATAAAGGGTTAAGTCCGCTCCTAAAGTCCGTTAATAGTGTTTAGGAATCAAGATAAGTCTCTGATCTACGACCTTGAACTGATTGACACTTGTATCATGCCTTATGCTACAATCACATCCAGAGCTGCACCGAAATTTCTGCTGGATGCCGACTGACGCACGCGTAACCCACTGAGATCGTATAGTAATGCGCTCCACTCTGGCGCATTGCATTGTGGGACATTGTTTATTTTTCTGCTTGAAAGCTATATTGTGCTTGGGGTAAACACTTCATGCCACGCAATGCATCACTGTAGTGTAGGGCATGCTCTGTACTTGCTGAACCAGCAGGGGGTGACAGGGACTTTTGACACCATGCAGCATTACAGCTGGCGGGATACTAGCAGAGTCTTGAGTGCAGCTTTGGATGTGACTGGAGTATAAAACCTGTCGTACGTAAAGCAAAGTTCTGTTTTTCTAATCACACGTGAACATGTTTACTGCCGGCGCTCATTTTGCAGACTTGACATTCACCAGCCCCATCTGTGTTTTTCATACTTGAAGGGTTTATTTGTGAACCGAGCCTAAAAACTACCCGCCTGTCTTCGAGAATTCCCCAGAAGCTGTAATCATTTCTCTCCTCTTCTCCTGGCTGGCACCACAAATCGGGTTCTGCCAGCCAATTGTCTCTACCCAGTAATTATTTCATCAAAATGTCACAGACAATTTACAGCGGAATATAATGAAGCCGTTCGTGTTTGTTATGCCTGTTGCTTCCGACCGCGTTCCGGGGGCTGCGTAAGAACACTCGGGGAGAAGTGGGTTTTTGGCGCTGGCACGGTCATCCTTGAATACGAAGAAAATACATTTATTGAATTGCTTGGAAAAAAAAAAAAAGAGGAGAAAATTACAACCCGTGGCACAGAAGCGACTGACGGCCGCGGGAGATGGAAAGTAAAACCCCCGCACATGTAGTCTAAAAAAAAAAAAAATCCTCCGAACCGGTTTTGTTTCCAGAAATGCGTTGCGGCCGAGCAGGGGCTCCTAATCACAACAACACAAATAACCGTTCTCCGGCAAGCTCGGATCCAAGAGGCCGCGCCATTGCGGATGTTTAAAAGAAAAGCCTGAATGCATTGGCAGAAGCGTCGTGTACGATGAGGCGGCGTCCTTGCGGTCGGGGAGAAGCCGCCGCGCTTTAGTTGGGACTTGAAAGTAAAACACAAAGAGAAGCCCCAGCTGTGTGTTTCATCTGCGGTCTCCGCTGTTCTTCGCTTCACATCTCCAGCAGCAGCCGGTCGCGCTTTAGTAGACGCCGGGGTCGGCGCACAGCGAGCAGAGCATTTAGAACATTTTACAACAGGATTTGGGGCAGCAAGAAACGACTTCTCGCTGCGCTCAGCTATTTTCTCTCCTTCTTAGAAGTTGCGCTCCTGGAGGACACACGCCGATTTCTTAAGACGCCGCCACGTTCTGTGTGATTGCTAATTGATATTTCTGCTGAAAACATCGATTCTTTCAGGTTGTTTTCGTTGGTCTAAGAGCGTCGGCCGTCGGGAAGATGTTTATGTTCTGCACTGGGGGGGGGGGGGGAGTATGGGGTACTTGGAAGGGGCGTCCTGGGTGTGGGGGATAAAGTAAAAGCCCCCAGTCACTCGTTTACCTATGATTTGGCGTCTTTTTTTTCACGCTCCACATCACTTAATGTTGAGGTTCTGGGTGGAGAAACATTGGTAGATCGGTGTAAATTTAAATATCACGCCTGTAATGTTGGGGTACAGAATAGCTGATGACATCTGTTACAATGTGACACCTGGCCTTTAGCATTGTAATGTTGGGGTTCTTGGTGGATTGCATCCATCATTCCTCTCTATAATGTTGGGGTTCCCGTGGATTGCATCCATCATTCCTCTCTATAATATTGGGGTTCCCGTGGATTGCATCCATCATTCATCTCTATAATGTGGGGGTTCCCGTGGATTGCATCCATCATTCATCTCTATAATGTTGGGGTTCCCATGGATTGCACCCATCATTCCTCTCTCTAATGTGGGGGTTCCCGTGGATTGCATCCATCATTCCTCTCTATAATGTGGGGGTTCCCGTGGATTGCATCCATCATTCCTCTCTATAATGTGGGGGTTCCCGTGGATTGCATCCATCATTCCTCTCTATAATATTGGGGTTCCCGTGGATTGCATCCATCATTCCTCTCTATAATGTGGGGGTTCCCGTGGATTGCATCCATCATTCCTCTCTCTAATGTGGGGGTTCCCGTGGATTGCACCCATCATTCCTCTCTATATTGTGGGGGTTCCCGTGGATTGCATCCATCATTCCGCTCTATAATATTGGGGTTCCCGTGGATTGCATCCATCATTCCTCTCTCTAATGTGGGGGTTCCCGTGGATTGCATCCATCATTCCTCTCTATAATATTGGGGTTCCTGTGGATTGCATCCATCATTCCTCTCTAATGTGGGGGTTCCCGTGGATTGCATCCATCATTTCTCTCTCTAATGTGGGGGTTCCCGTGGATTGCATCCATCATTCCTCTCTATAATGTGGGGGTTCCCGTGGATTGCATCCATCATTCCTCTCTCTCTAATGTGGGGGTTCCCGTGGATTGCATCCATCATTCCTCTCTCTAATGTGGGGGTTCCCGTGGATTGCATCCATCATTCCTCTCTATAATATTGGGGTTCCCGTGGATTGCACTCATCATTCCTCTCTATAATGTGGGGGTTCCCGTGGATTGCACCCCTCCATCTCTCCCTCTTTTTTGTGTTTTCCAGGATTTTTCCATTAGATTTGCATTGAACTCCATCACTTTGGATCCGTTCCCGGCTGCGCGAGTCTTGAGATCTTCTTATATCGCGGAGTTGACTATTGCCGATCCCCTGCGCTGCCTTATTAACCTTTATGTTGCCGTATAGATTTGGGTGGCGGTGAAGCTGGACAATTGATCTGTAATCGATCCTCCTGACTATTGCCATATCAATTACTGGAAAAAACTGTAAGGCTGGATTCACACGACCATGTTACGTCCGTAATGGAACTTCTGTCCTGTACTGAAAACATGATTACAGTACGGGACAGTTGTCCTGCAGCGAGGCAGGGACTCCTAGCGTCGTACATAAGTATGATGCTGGGAGCCCGGCTCCCTGCAGTGTGTTCGGTCCGGGACTTGCGGCCGAAATACGTTCCGTCCATTACGGACGTAATGTGGTCGTGTGAATCCAGCCTAAATCCAAGTCCATGCCAATTGCTATTTGAAAAAATGACAAAGTGCCAGCCTGTAGTCCGCTGCTGAGGAGCAAGTGACAGGATTGTAAAGGGCACTCAGCGCATCTCAGCAATACGGGACCTACGTCATTGAGCAGCAATTTCACGCTCCGTCTCCGTTACCCGCCAGATCCAAATAATCACATGTTGCAGAAGTATCGGCGTCCTACCTCCAGATGTTTAAGTGACATAGTGTGCGTTTCGTGAGCGCCCACTTCCCTGACGCTGCGCCATAATTACTCACAGCTGCCTAATAAGCTATAATTGAAGTGCCTTGGCGAGACGGGAAGTGAGACATTTACGGCGGCGTGCAGATGGGGCCCGGTCCTCAAAAGTTGATGACCAAAGGAGGCGAAACGGAACGTGAGCGCGTCTATGCACCATATATTCACTGTCCTCTGTGAACAATTCTATTCAGGCATTTTTTAGTTCCTTCTGTTCCTAGGAAAGCTGGGTGAAGACCAATTTTAGTCTCCACATGGCTTGCCACGCTAAATGGCGAATGTTCATAGTCATGCAATGATGCCACCCTGGCTCCTAGGCACTCCTGGACTGTGAGAAAGCTGAATAACCACCCCTGTGGAAACTGAAATGGCAGCTATTGGTTGTCACCCAGCTTTCCCAGGAACAGATCGAACTAAGCAATAAGTGAAAAGAATCGGTGGGTGACAGCCCCTGTGTGGGCTGTGGTGGCAGCTTTATTGACTGTCACCCAGCTTTCCAAGGAACAGATAGAACTAAACGTCTTGAGTAAACTTGCTGAGTGACATCTCAAGGGATGGGAGCCATACTGGACGTGACCCAGCTTTTCTTGTAACAGAAAGAACTAGGAAATAGGTGAATCAATTTGCGAGATGACGGCCCCTGTGTGAGCTGTGATAGCGGCCCTATTGATGGTCACCCAGCTTTTCCTAGGAACGGATAGAACTAAGGAACGACTGAATAGATTTGCTGGGTGACGCTCCCTGTGTAAGATAGCAGCCCTATTAATTGTCACCCAGCTTTCCCATGAATCAGACTAATAGAATTGCTGAGTGTCGTCTCATATGGGAGCTCTAATGACAGCCGTATTTGTCACCCAGCTTTCCCAGGAACACATAGAACTAAGAACCTGAATAGAATTTGAAGAGGACGACTCAAGGACCTGATTTTAGGTCAGTTATTGGAGATACATTAGAAGCTGCAGCAGTGAAAATTGGGATCTGACCAAGGTGTTGAACCCCCCCCCCCTCCCCCCCGAGTAGCGGTGTGCGGCGGCGCTGCTCGTGGAACGTTACACAGACCTCCGGCGATGTCGTTTTTAATTGTCTTGTTTAATTAGAAAACCTGGAGGAGGTCAGGGCTCCGGAGTGAGGCTTGTAATTGGAAATCTGTGAGCCGGGTCTCCCCCGCTCGTCTCCTTCGTCTTCTATCTGATACCTCAAGTGAAACGTTTCCGCAGGAGCCAATTTCAGCGCTTCCCGCCGAGCACCTGAGTCAGATGCAGTTGTCGATTATGTTCCTTCTCTTCACAGAGTTTAATCTGTTTGTGTGCGTTACGTCTCCGGCTGTTTTATGGCAGCCCCGGCAGCGAGTGGACACCGGGCGTTGCTCATACCCATCACTTACCCGCTGTCTTACCTGTTTCTTCGTTTGATCTGTCCCTGGGAAATACAGTCACCATTACAGCTATCACCCAGCTTTCCTAGACTCCGGAATGACATCTTTGTTTTTGCCATTCGGGGTTCTGGGAAAGCAGAGTTGCAGCAGTGATCTCAGCATGGCTCCTGCCAGTCGTTCAGATTCCTTGTGATGTGCCCCCGGCTAACACTCAATATCAGAACTCGTGGGGGTCTTTCCATTACAGAAAACGAATCCGGAGGGTCTCGGAAGGAATTACTGGATCTCGGGGATTCCGTGATAAGATGGTCAATATCTATTTGCTATTGGAGAAGCTTTGGCAGGTGGTTCCCTGCGGCCCGCGCGCGCTCTATTGATTTATCTGCTTATAAGGTGCAATTATGTCTCCGGTGCGGTGTCGTTACTTCTTGTTATCGCCCCTGGAGATGCCCCGCGCCTCCTGTGTATTAACCCTTCTATGCTTGCACTTTGGGATCGGTGACGGCTCAATGTGTCAGGTAGATCCAGGCTGAAGGTCGTGTCCGGGCTGCAAAATAATTTACATTAAACAGCCGCGGGGCCGAGAGCGCACATCAATACTAATGAGGGAGGATTTAAAGGGGTTGTCCAGTCTTATGTTGATGAAGAATGATTCTACAACTATCTTAATCACGGAGGCTCAGAACTGATACATTGTAACAAACCCTCAGCTGTGTGAGCAGGACGGGTTCTGAGCCTCCGTGATTAAGATCGTTGTAGAATCATTCTTCGTCAACATAAGACTGGACAAAGGATTGTTCAGCCTGGATACAAATTATGTCCAGTCTTAGGTTGATGCAGAATGATTCTACAACTATCTTAATCACGGAGGCTCAGAACCCGTCCTCACACAGCTGAGGGTTTGTTACAACGTATCAGTTCAGACAATCGTTTGTGAACTAATCATAATAGCGGCACACTTCTCTCCTTTCTTGACCGTTTGCTAGTGTGTATCCATGTAGGTAAAATGTATCGGTTTGAGTTCTATTCTACGTAATACTTCTCACAGCTGAGGGTTTGTTACATTTGTATCAAGTCTAAATAACATTTAAACTCATCAGTATAATGTATCAGTGCAGGTAAAATGTAACAAACTATCAGGACAGGAGATAAATTTGCACTGCTGATGGGTTTAATGCACAAAGGATTGACTAGACTGGATACAAATGTAGCAAACCCTCAGCTGTAAGAAGTAAATGGTCAAACAGAGCTCCTGACTGTTCCATTTTGCCTACACTGATACATTGCATCAGAGTCCTGACTATTTAGTGTACAAAGGATTGTATAGACTGGATAGAAGTGTAGCAAACCCTCAGCTGTGAGAAGTTTTAGTCCTGTAGGGCTTCTCAGCCTCCATAATGATTAGGTTTATTTCATATTATACAGCGTCTCATCCACCTCTCTACATTCCAGCACTATCCATAATCCTGCGTGTTTCGGTATTGACGTCCTTCGCCTTGTACATGCAGCGGCTTTCAACCGGTAGTGAGAAAACGGACGTCTCAGCAAGTCGCGGAGATCCATCAAGCAGAACGGCTATTTAATTTCCTGCATTAAGTCCATTGGATCTCATTCCGGTGATTGATTGTCTTGATTAAGGAGATAAGCGTCATCCTGTCCTTGTGACTCCATGCCACGCTGTGCGCAGGGGGTCGGAGGCAACTTTGTGCTTTTCACAAGGACGAACGAGAGTCTTCTCATATAAGGAACTGCCAGTCATGAAGAGGTACAGACTGTTATCTAGGGGAGTCTTAGGAGAGAGCGCTGATAGGTTTGTGGTCTTGGGCGTCCCGGCTGCTTTGGAGATTTCTATAGGGGGCATTGACAAGGAGGAATTAAAGTCTGAACTTATCCTGCACGTTAATGGGGTACTTGGGGGGAGAATAGCTGACCGCTATCTAAAACGTATGATCAGTAACCCCAGCTTTACTCATTAGAGGCTCAGGCTATTAATTAATCTGTCCTTCCCTCATGCTTTACACAGCAGCTCTGCTCCTTCAGATTGTCTCCCTTCAGGAAGTTGCTTTCCAAAATGATCAGCAAACTGTCCACTCGTACCTGTACTGAATCCTTTAATTAAGAATTTCTTTGGAGCTGGTGCTGTGTCGGTGAGACAAAGGGGCTGATCAGAAAAAAATGAATTGGCCCTACAGAGTATTTAGTGACGGTGATATGGAGCTGAAGTCTACTGGCCTGATTGGGCTGGATGCAGAATGATTGGGCTGGATGCAGAATGATTGGGCTGGATGCAGAATGATTGGGCTGGATGCAGAATGATTGGGATGTAGATGTACATAGGTGCAGGGTAGACGCCCTATAGATATTCCCTGCATTGTCCAGCTCTTCGCTACTCGCAGCCAAACAATGACTCATCTACATTACCACGCTCTGGATTTCTCGCCTGCGTTGAGTGCTTTAGTTAAACTGCTCTAACGTCCCTTCCCCTGAGAAGCTAATAAATTATCTATATGACTGTAATAAACACGGACGGATCCTATATGTCTGGCTCCAGTATTAAATGATATTACCTTAATAAAAATAATAAGTGTAGGAACTCCTCAGCAGTTCTGCCTGGCACTGAGCACTCACCAGAGACCTCTACCACCAGGCTCTTATTAGTTGTGCTACTTTATATGCAGGCTCCTCCCTCTAATCAAAGCTCCACCCCCTCCGTCTATGCGCCGCACTTTTCTGATCTTCTTTTTCTCCCTGATGGTTCCGTTGCTTGTAGTTTAAAAATCTTCTGCCCTTGCTCGAATGCCATTCGGCTCTTTATGTACGGACTTGCTGATGGATTGCCACGCAAAGCTGCAGTGTAAAGCAAGGGGGAGAGACAGAACAGCAGCCTGATACTATGATAAGAGAGAAGTACCATATTAGACCCCTATAGACCATTCAGTTTAACCGGTGTCACTCATTATAATTAGTGTAAAGCATGGAGGACGGATAGAGCAGCAGCCTCACGAAATGTGAAGTTTACTTTAAAGACATCCCCCTTACATCTTAGGGGACGTTATAGGGGTCCTCGCTGATGGGGTTCATTTACATCGGCCATCTTGTTTTACAGACATTGTATATTGCGGTATTGTTCACGCGGAGCGGCGCTGGTGGTTTACACCTGGTTAATCCTTCTCGGGCATCGTCGCATTGCCCGGAGTTCACTCCATCGAGATATCATTTGCGTCCGTCCGCTATTGCAGAATTCGGTTTATTTAAACAATTCCCGAGACTCCAAGTAGAAGAGAATTGATGGCCAATTGCCTGAGCGCTGCTCCGCTGTCCGGACTAACCGTAACAGATGAGTCCCGTTGGGGCGGTTTACGTCAAACACAATTGCGTGGATTTCCAGGAATGATGTGACTAATTACGAGATGTAAAGTGTCCTGGTTTATTCTGCAGAACGCGCACGGACCGTCGTACACAAAATCAATGTCCTGTTGTCGTGATCTGTATTTAGCGGTCGGACGCGGCGCGGCAGATTGATTGTGTTTGCAAATTTGAACCATGTTAAAGGGTGTGCATACTTTTGCAAAAAACATTGCTTCTGAAACAAAGATGAAGCAACTTTGCACATAGTCTTGATTAGAAGAAATACTGCCGTTTTATGTATGCAGCTCCTATACATGATTACATACTACAAGCAAACCTAATGTAGGGTTGTCCTACAGGCACGTGTTAAAGATCTTTACACAGGGTAATGATTGGGAACGAGCCTTCTGTGAGGGCTCGTTTGCCCGATAATTGGCCGATAATTATTCTCTTCTTGCTAATCTACAGACAATGGAATTGGGGCAAGAGAGAGTAGAGGAACACATGACGGCAGGATCAGACTACACAAGATTTGTTTGTAGTCTGTAACCATGGAGACACCCACAAGCTGTGGCTACTTTGTCACATATCTCCAGTGTTGGGAAGCTCAGGACACGTTGACGTGGCAGATGTCAAGCACTTGTCTTATAACGATGCCGGACTATTATAGGATTGAGAGCTCCTAGAATAGAATCTGTTCTCCTTCATGGCGATCACAGGAAAGATCTCGTGTCTGTTTACAGCGGGTGCAATCATTTGTATTGGCCTCCGGGTTGTAGAAAGACAATAATGGAAGAAGTTTGTGACCTGATCTATGGAAAGTGTCGCTGTGCCCCGGGCGGTATTTATAGGACACCACATCAGTAACAATTGTATCAGGAGTGACATTCAGCGTCAGCCGGCAGTTACATAATGGACTCATAATTGTAATACAATAGACAGATAAGTGTAAACCGTCCCCTCCCCCACACCTCGCTCTGTTCTGATAGAAAGCAAGACCAGTGTAAGGAATTGCTGGTGGAGAGGATTGCCCACGATGCGGGGGGGGGGGCTGCAGGGGGCGGTGATGGGGGGGCTGCAGGGGGCGGTGATGGGGGGGCTGCAGGGGGAGTAATGCGGGGGGCTGCAGGGGGCGGTGATGGGGGGGCTGCAGGGGGAGTAATGCAGGGGGAGTAATGCAGGGGGAGTGATGGGCTGCAGGGGGGTGATGCGGGGGGCTGCAGGGGGTGATGGGGGGGCTGCAGGTGGAGTGATGCGGGGGGCTGCAGGGGGTGATGGGGGGGGGGCTGCAGGTGGAGTGATGCGGGGGGCTGCAGGGGGTGATGGGGGGGCTGCAGGTGGAGTGATTCGGGGGGCTGCAGGGGGTGATGGGGGGGGCTGCAGGTGGAGTGATGCGGGGGCTGCAGGGGGCGGTGATGGGGGGGCTGCAGGTGGAGTAATGCAGGGGGAGTGATGGGGGGCTGCAGGGGGAGTGATGCGGGGGGCTGCAGGGGGGTGATGGGGGGGGGCTGCAGGTGGAGTGATGCGGGGGGCTGCAGGGGGAGTGATGCGGGGGCTGCAGGGGGGTGATGGGGGTCTGCAGGTGGAGTGATGGGGGGGCTGCAGGGGGAGTGATGCGAGAGAAGGTTTCATTGTAAATTGTTCTGTTAGTGGAATTGAAACCGCAGCTTCCTAATGTATTAAGTGGATTCCATCAACCTGCCCCTGCAGGACCCTCCACCAGCGAGGAGAGGGCACGAGTGAGGGGCTTATTAATAATGCCACTCATCAAATACACTGACACTTGGGGTACAGGACAATGACACACTGACACTTGGGGTAGAGGATGATCACATACTGACACTTGGGGTACAGGATAATGATACACTGACAATTGGGGTACAGGATAATGATACACTGACAATTGGGGTACAGGATAATGATACAGTGACACTTGGGGGTACAGGACAATGACACACTGACACTTGGGGTAGAGGACGATCACATACTGACACTTGGGGTACAGGATAATGATACACTGACAATTGGGGTACAGGATAATGATACACTGACAATTGGGGTACAGGATAATGATAGTGACACTTGGGGGTACAGGATAATGATACACTGACACTTGGGGTACAGGATAATGGTATACTGACACTTGGGGTACAGGATAATGATACAGTGACACTTGGGGGTACAGTATAATGATACAATGACACTTGGGGTACAGGATAATGATACACTGACAATTGGGGTACAGGATAATGATACAGTGACACTTGGGGTACAGGATAATGATACAGTGACAATTGGGGTACAGGATAATGTTACACTGACACTTGGGAGACAGGATAATGATACACGGACACTTGGGGGACAGGATAATGATACACTGACACTTGGGGTACAGGATAATGATACACTGACACTTGGGGTACAGGATAATGATACGCTGACACTTGGGGTACAGGATGATACGCTGACACTTGGGGTACAGGATAAGGACACACTGACACTTGGGGTAGAGGACAATGGACCCAGAGTTTGTGTACGCGTTACTTGTCTTCTGGATGCTTGTGCTGCGGCGTCTCGTGTGTCTTGTTCCCCTCTGGGCAGCAGTTTCTGGGACTTGTCAGGACGGTTTCCTCTTCTTCCTCGTGTGGATGATTTCCGGGTCCCCGCGGTTGATGATCTCTGAAACGACGCCACAATTTGCCGGTTACAGACATTCTGAACCTGGTGCCCTGACCGCTATTATCCCCAGTATACTGTGTGTGTGTGTGTATATATATATATCTCTTCCTCTCCTCTGGACCACCTGACTATAGAGCTATAGGTCCCTCGCTTTTAAGCGAATGCTGCAGAGCATGGGATTGTGGGAGGACACGGTACGAGGATTTTCTGGTGACCTCCGTGGATACGGCGGCCGCTGTCCTGTGTGTGTTCCGGAGTACGATCGCTCACCACATTGTGTCCACATTATAACTTTATTTCTGGATTCGCTTCGATATAAAATTAAATACAGATTTGCGCTGCCACGTGGAGGGTTCTCGGCTAATTGGACATGGATTGATGTTAAACTTGAAGGGATCTCCAGTACGATCTATACGGGGAGCGGCATCTATAGGCGAGGGGGTGTAATTATAGCCAGAAATAGACTCAGCTCTTCCGTAATGACCTCCTCATTTGCGATGTTTCCGCCGGCGGGCAGCGCAAATTTGTAACATCCTTTTCTTAAATAACCTATAAATGGAAACTTCAGACAGAATGTCGTGTACACGACCACCGCGGCATGATCCCAGATGATATCGGTTAATACGGCGACAATCAATGTGGCTGTCACCCAGCTTTCCCTGGCTCCTGCCTAAGATAACACCTCCCCCACCCTCTTAGCTGCAAAGCATTACTGGTTAGGACTTTAGAAAAGCAGCGCGAGCTATGACGGCCATATTGGTTTCCGCCCAGCTTTACTAATGTATAGTGTGAGAAAACCCCTTTAATAGCTCTCACAGCTGAGCGTTTGCTACATTTGTATCCGCTCTACACATTCCACTGCGATAGATTTTACCTGCACTGATACGCTGTAACAAGCTATCAGGACAGGAGAGAAATGCTGCTGCTGATGTGTCCAGCTCACTTAATATTAACTGGACTGTATACATTGTAACAAAAACTCAGCTGTGAGAAGTACACGGTCTGTATGGATATTTAGCCTCTGGATGTAAATAAGAATGTTCTCATCCTCTGACAGCAAGCAGAGATATTGGAAATGTTGAGAAATTAATATATAAAGTATATTACAAAATTGCAGCGCTTTTTAATGACTCCTTTGCATGTGCCCCCTACAGGAGCAATTGGTCATTGCAGGCCATACATACAGGGAAGTATTCCATCCATGTAGTTCAGGCCTGACCAATCAAAATCCTTGTAGTGTGACTTGTCTTGTAATGGATTTGTTGTCTCCTCTTAGTAACCAGCAAGCCTTCCTCCTGGAGAACGTCCCCTGTAAGAACAGCTCGTGCTCCCGAATGTTTGACGTCCACTGGGATCTTTCCGACCTCAATCAGATAACGGACGCGGCGGTGACGACCTTCTTTGACATTTATGAAGATGTGAGAACATTTTTGCTACTTTTAATTGCCGCTTTCCTCTCTGTTCCTTTGAACGCGCAGCGTCGTCTCCTCTCCAGTGTCAGATTTTAGGAGCTGGAGCAGATAATGAAAGCAAATGACTTAATTAGGCAGAGACTCTGAGGCCGATCAAGCGTGATTTATAGGATCGCTGCCATGGATGCACTACACGCCCCAGCTCATAGGGATATCGAGCTTTAAAACAAAAGACGGGATGCTGAGGGGCGCTAGTACTTATAATGGGGTATAAGATGCAGACGGGCGCTAGTACTTATAATGGGGTATAAGAAGCAGATGGGCGCTAGTACTTAATGGGGTATAAGAAGCAGACGGGCGCTAGTACTTATAATGGGGTATAAGAAGCAGACGGGCGCTAGTACTTATAATGGGGTATAAGAAGCAGACGGGCGCTAGTACTTATAATGGGGTATAAGAAGCAGACGGGCGCTAGTACTTATAATTGGGTATAAGATGCAGACGGGCGCTAGTACTTATAATGGGGCATAAGAAGCAGACGGGCGCTAGTACTTAATGGGGTATAAGAAGCAGACGGGCGCTAGTACTTATAATGGGGTATAAGATGCAGACGGGCGCTAGTACTTAATGGGGTATAAGAAGCAGACGGGCGCTAGTACTTATAATGGGGTATAAGAAGCAGACGGGCGCTAGTACTTATAATGGGGTATAAGAAGCAGACGGGCGCTAGTACTTATAATGGGGTATAAGAAGCAGACGGGCGCTAGTACTTATAATGGGGTATAAGAAGCAGACGGGCGCTAGTACTTATAATGGGGTATAAGAAGCAGACGGGCGCTAGTACTTATAATGTGGTATAAGATGCAGACGGGCGCTAGTGCTTATAATGGGGTATAAGAAGCAGACGGGCGCTAGTACTTATAATGGGGTATAAGAAGCAGACGGGCGCTAGTACTTATAATGGGGTATAAGAAGCAGACGGGCGCTAGTACTTATAATGGGGTATAAGAAGCAGACGGGCGCTAGTACTTATAATGTGGTATAAGATGCAGACGGGCGCTAGTGCTTATAATGGGGTATAAGAAGCAGACGGGCGCTAGTGCTTATAATGGGGTATAAGATGCAGACGGGCGCTAGTGCTTATAATGGGGTATAAGAAGCAGACGGGCGCTAGTGCTTATAATGGGGTATAAGAAGCATACGGGCGCTAGTACTTATAATGGGGTATAAGATGCAGACGGGCGCTAGTACTTATAATGGGGTATAAGAAGCAGACGGGCGCTAGTCCTTATAATGGGGTATAAGATGCAGACAGGCGCTAGTACTTATGGGGTATAAGAAGCAGACGGGCGCTAGTACTTAATGGGGTATAAGAAGCAGACGGGCGCTACTGCTTATAATGGGGTATAAGAAGCAGACGGGCGCTAGTGCTTATAATGGGGTATAAGAAGCAGACGGGCGCTAGTGCTTATAATGGGGTATAAGAAGCAGACGGGCGCTAGTGCTTATAATGGGGTATAAGAAGCAGACGGGCGCTAGTGCTTATAATGGGGTATAAGAAGCAGACGGGCGCTAGTACTTAATGGGGTATAAGAAGCAGACGGGCGCTAGTACTTATAATGGGGTATAAGAAGCAGACGGGCGCTAGTACTTATAATGGGGTATAAGATGCAGACGGGCGCTAGTGCTTATAATGGGGTATAAGAAGCAGACGGGCGCTAGTACTTATAATGGGGTATAAGAAGCAGACGGGCGCTAGTACTTATAATGGGGTATAAGATGCAGACGGGCGCTAGTGCTTAATGGGGTATAAGAAGCAGACGGGCGCTAGTACTTATAATGGGGTATAAGAAGCAGACGGGCGCTAGTACTTAATGGGGTATAAGAAGCAGACGGGCGCTAGTATTTATAATGGGGTATAAGAAGCAGACGGGCGCTAGTACTTATAATGGGGTATAAGATGCAGACGGGCGCTAGTACTTATAATGGGGTATAAGATGCAGACGGGCGCTAGTACTTATAATGGGCTATAAGAAGCAGACGGGCGCTAGTACTTATAATGGGGTATAAGATCAGATGCAGACGGGCGCTAGTACTTATAATGGTGTATAAGAAGCAGACGGGCGCTAGTACTTATAAAGGGGTATAAGAAGCAGACGGGCGCTAGTACTTATAATGGTGTATAAGAAGCAGACGGGCGCTAGTACTTATAATGGGGTATAAGATGCAGACGGGCGCTAGTGCTTATAATGGGGTATAAGAAGCAGACGGGCGCTAGTACTTATAATGGGGTATAAGATGCAGACGGGCGCTAGTGCTTATAATGGGGTATAAGAAGCAGACGGGCGCTAGTGCTTATAATGGGGTATAAGAAGCAGACGGGTGCTAGTACTTATAATGGGGTATAAGAAGCAGACGGGCGCTAGTACTTATAATGGGGTATAAGAAGCAGACGGGCGCTAGTGCTTATAATGGGGTGTAAGAAGCAGACGGGCGCTAGTGCTTATAATGGGGTATAAGAAGAAGACGGGCGCTAGTACTTATAATGGGGTATAAGAAGCAGACGGGCGCTAGTGCTTATAATGGGGTATAAGAAGCAGACGGCGCTAGTACTTATAATGGGGTATAAGATCAGATGCAGACAGGCGCTAGTACTTATAATGGGGTATAAGAAGCAGACGGGCGCTAGTACTTATGGGGTATAAGATGCAGACAGGCGCTAGTACTTATAATGGGGTATAAGAAGCAGACGGGCGCTAGTGCTTATAATGGGGTATAAGATGCAGACGGGCGCTAGTGCTTATAATGGGGTATAAGATGCAGACGGGCGCTAGTACTTATAATGGGGTATAAGATGCAGACGGGCGCTAGTGCTTATAATGGGGTATAAGAAGCAGACGGGCGCTAGTGCTTATAATGGGGTATAAGATGCAGACGGGCGCTAGTACTTATAATGGGGTATAAGATGCAGACGGGTGCTAGTACTTATAATGGGGTATAAGAAGCAGACGGGCGCTAGTACTTATAATGGGGTATAAGAAGCAGACGGGCGCTAGTGCTTATAATGGGGTATAAGAAGCAGACGGGAGCTAGTGCTTATAATGGGGTATAAGAAGCAGACGGGCGCTAGTACTTGTAATGGGGTATAAGAAGCAGACGGGCGCTAGTGCTTATAATGGGGTATAAGAAGCAGATGGGCGCTAGTGCTTATAATGGGGTATAAGATGCAGACGGGCGCTAGTGCTTATAATGGGGTATAAGATGCAGACGGGTGCTAGTACTTATAATGGGGCATAAGAAGCAGACGGGCGCTAGTACTTAATGGGGTATAAGATGCAGACGGGCGCTAGTACTTATAATGGGGTATAAGAAGCAGACGGGCGCTAGTACTTATAATGGGGTATAAGAAGCAGACGGGCGCTAGTACTTATAATGGGGTATAAGAAGCAGACGGGCGCTAGTACTTATGGGGTATAAGAAGCAGACGGGCGCTAGTACTTATAATGGGGTATAAGAAGCAGACGGGCGCTAGTACTTATAATGGGGTATAAGATGCAGACGGGCGCTAGTGCTTATAATGGGGTATAAGAAGCAGACGGGCGCTAGTACTTATAATGGGGTATAAGATGCACACGGGCGCTAGTGCTTATAATGGGGTATAAGAAGCAGACGGGTGCTAGTACTTATAATGGGGTATAAGAAGCAGACGGGCGCTAGTACTTGTAATGGGGTATAAGAAGCAGACGGGCGCTAGTGCTTATAATGGGGTATAAGAAGCAGACGGGCGCTAGTACTTATAATGGGGTATAAGAAGCAGACGGGCGCTAGTACTTGTAATGGGGTATAAGAAGCAGACGGGCGCTAGTGCTTATAATGGGGTATAAGAAGCAGACGGGTGCTAGTACTTATAATGGGGTATAAGAAGCAGACGGGCGCTAGTACTTGTAATGGGGTATAAGAAGCAGACGGGCGCTAGTGCTTATAATGGGGTATAAGAAGCAGACGGGCGCTAGTGCTTATAATGGGGTATAAGAAGCAGATGGGCGCTAGTACTTATAATGGGGTATAAGATGCAGACGGGCGCTAGTGCTTATAATGGGGTATAAGAAGCAGACGGGCGCTAGTGCTTATAATGGGGTATAAGAAGCAGACGGGCGCTAGTACTTATAATGGGGTATAAGAAGCAGACGGGCGCTAGTACTTATAATGGGGTATAAGAAGCAGACGGGCGCTAGTACTTATAATGGGGTATAAGAAGCAGACGGGCGTTAGTACTTATAATGGGGTATAAGAAGCAGACGGGCGCTAGTACTTATAATGGGGTATAAGATCAGATGCAGACGGGCGCTAGTACTTATAATGGGGTATAAGAAGCAGACGGGCGCTAGTACTTATAATGGGGTATAAGATCAGATGCAGACGGGCGCTAGTACTTATAATGGGGTATAAGAAGCAGACGGGCGCTAGTACTTATAATGGGGTATAAGAAGCAGACGGGCGCTAGTACTTATAATGGTGTATAAGAAGCAGACGGGCGCTAGTACTTATAATGGGGTATAAGATGCAGACGGGCGCTAGTGCTTATAATGGGGTATAAGAAGCAGACGGGCGCTAGTACTTAATGGGGTATAAGAAGCAGACGGGCGCTAGTACTTATAATGGGGTATAAGAAGCAGACGGGCGCTAGTACTTAATGGGGTATAAGAAGCAGACGGGCGCTAGTATTTATAATGGAGTATAAGAAGCAGACGGGCGCTAGTACTTATAATGGGGTATAAGATGCAGACGGGCGCTAGTACTTATAATGGGGTATAAGAAGCAGACGGGCGCTAGTACTTATAATGGGGTATAAGAAGCATACGGGCGCTAGTACTTATAATGGGGTATAAGATGCAGACGGGCGCTAGTACTTATAATGGGGTATAAGAAGCAGACGGGCGCTAGTCCTTATAATGGGGTATAAGATGCAGACAGGCGCTAGTACTTATGGGGTATAAGAAGCAGACGGGCGCTAGTACTTAATGGGGTATAAGAAGCAGACGGGTGCTAGTACTTATAATGGGGTATAAGATGCACACGGGCGCTAGTGCTTATAATGGGGTATAAGAAGCAGACGGGTGCTAGTACTCCACTTCCTGTTCTAGCTTCTCTTAGGCCCTATTCACACGACCGCAGTAGGAACAATAGACCCCAAATGGGGCTATTCACACAACAGATTTTTTGACGGCCCGTGAAACCGGGCTGTCAAAAAAATGGGTCATGCCCTATTTTCGGCCTTTCTACCGGCTGCCTGTAGAAGTCTATGGGGCCGGGTAATATACGGCCATCACGTGAATGTGCTCCAAGTGACGGCCGTGTCTTCCGTCACTTGCTCTCTCCTCCTCCTCCTCACAGTGCGAAGTGCATGTGAGGAGGAGGAGGGGAGGGTATTTTTTTGCTCCCTGTAGGAGCAGAATCCCCAGCCACAGCTTCGGCAACGCTGTGGCTGAGGATTGGGGATTCCGCTTCAGGAGAAGTCCCTGACTTCATTGTCCATATATGGGCAGTGAAGTCAGGGACTTCTCCTAGAACGGTGGCGCTATCTACACAAAGGTGGGGAGTGCTGTGTAGAATTACCTACAAGGGGCGCTGTGTGGCATTACCTACAAGGGGCGCTGTGTGGCATTACCTACAAGGGGCGCTGTGTGGCATTACCTACAGGGCGCTGTGTGGCATTACCTACAAGGGGGGCTGTGTGGCATTACCTACAGAGGGAAGTGTATGGCAAAAAATGTACAAATTTAATTCATCCGTTTTTAAAATGGACAGGGAAAAAAAACGAGTTAAAAATGGAAACACGGCCCGAAACGGAACGGATGCAAAACGGCCAAGAAAAACTGACCAAAACGGACGTTTTTATCAGCCGAGACTCGGGCCCTGTCATGTGACTAGAGCCTTAAACAGCATAGAAATAGCCTTCAGCCTTTTCTTATTTGTATCCTGGGAAAGCTGGGTGACAATTTGGCCACCATTACACCCCTTATTTTCACTAGTGTGGGGGTGAGCAGCAGCCATGCCAATTAATCAGTGGCACAGAAGGGGTTAAGTAGATACATTTTTTGAAGTCTTGGTTTTCTGAATAATTAATAAGATACATTTATTAGCGGCGACTCCGACCCTCCAGCTTCATCCATGTAACTTTTAATAAAATCTGATTTTAAATTATTTACTGTGCCAGTCTGTACGGATTCATTGCTTTGATGTTGGCGATAATGCAGAAACGCAAAAACGAAGATTAATCCACTTCCGAAGAAACAATTTACCCTGGTACTTAGCGGAGTTGATTGTTGCTTTATATCTTCTAATTGATTAGTTAGTCGGGGGTGATGTTAATGGCCTGCAGTGTAGCTCCTGCCTATTGTATTGCTTATCCGGTGCAGTTTTCTCACAACGACCATTGTCAGCCATACTGACTCTCATGGGGCTTTCTTCTCTGTCACTCGGTCACAGATTGCCCACCCCCACGCTGTATCAGTTCTCCCTGGCAGCCAATCACAATGAGTATCCATCTGTCAGACTGTCAGTCACAGTAAGTGACCCTCCTTCCCTCTCGCTGTGCAGAGACTCGCTTGATTGAATCTCTGCCGTGTATTCGTCCATCAAGGATGTGATGGAGATGAGCCCGAACCATAATGTATAGCCTGCCAGGGTGCAAGATTTGTTGTTTTCTTAAAGAAATATAACAAGGAATGCTGGGAAGTGCAGCTCAGTGGTGACATCAGTGAGGGAGGAAGTAGCTAACTTCTTCCCCTGGGACGTAAATGCTTGAAAAATAAGGTCTGACATTGGACGGTTAACTAATCAGTAGACGTATGTTACTTACTCCACCTCACGCCTTGTGTACATTAAACTGGCGCACGTTTTTAATACATTTTCCGTATTTTGAGTCTTCTTGCCACGCCCACTTCTCGGCATACAAAAGTAAGTAAACTTAGATGTCCCTCATTGACTTGTGTTGTGTCGTTGCAGGGAATCCTGGACATCATTGTCTTAAGTAAGAAAACCTCTGAGGACGGCGCCATCCACGTCCTAATGAATAACTTCGAAGCTGACGCCTATTTTGTCAAAGTGATAGGTGAGTGTAAACCAACTGTGTGTGTGTGTATATATATATATATATATATATATATATATATATATATATATATATATATATATATATATATATATATATATATATACACACACACACTGCACCAGTCCGAAAAAATATGTTTGTGGGAGAAACCGTTTCTATGCCAACCTGTTATGTTACAAAAGAAATTCAGCTACAAAAAAAAAAGCAACTTATCTTAAAGGGGAAGCGCCACCTATTGTTTGTTACTAAACACCGTCCTATATAAACGGCAGGAGGATATGTGGTCACTCCGCTTTGAAGGGTCTCCCTTTGTCCATGTTGTAATAGAAATCCGCTCTCCATGTACTGACTTCCTGCTGAGCTTGTGATTATACACAGCAGCCGATCTTAACAAGCAGAGCTGCAGTGTAAAGCATGGGCTAAGGAGGAAGCGGGAGCCCTTAATAAGGCAGTATGTTGAATAATTGGCTTGTTATGAAATTAGTCATACTGTGTGAGGGATGGGCAAATTAGATTGTGAGCTCCTGGGGACAGGGATGGATTCGGGTGATTGCGATCCGTGTACACCTCTGCAGGATATGTTGGCATCAAGTAGTAAATAATGACATCAGTACAGAGAATGCCGATCCATCCTCCTTTCCCTTAAAGCCCCCCTGCGCCTCTCATGGGTCACTCTCATCCTCGGCGTCCGCTATTTGGCGCTCTCATCTCTCTGGCGTCTCCGGTGAAGCGCACAGGATTAATTACAATCTTTCCGGAGATACATGAAGGCTTCTCCTCCCCACATCTTGGTTTACAGAAAAAAATAAAACACTTTGTAAATGGGTTTTTTCTTTGCCCCGGGTGGTGCGGGGCTGCAGCCTCTTACGGGGGATCTCCTGTTAATCGCGCTGCGCTCTGCGCCCGCGCCAGCAGCCTCTCGTCTTGGCAGCGGGATGAATGTGCTCCTGAACAGATGTTGGCGAGTATTAAGGGTCTTGGAGATACTGAGGGAGATGGGAGTTGGTCATCTGCTCGTGTAAAGCTCTGACTTGAGTCCACAATATACATCCCATAAATATCCCTGCACGTATCGGGATTTTCTTTAAACGCTCGCTCCCTGGTCGGTTTAAATTCAGGCAAGTTTGTCTGTCCCTGGATTCCTTACTGACCATAACCAGGGCTTTTATATACCGTTCCTATGTAAATGCATCTTGTTCTGGGTCCATCCGCAATTCCATGCACTGCTGCCCTCCCCTACCAGAGCGGGATTTACAGCACAGTTCATCCTGAAGTTTCTGGTTTGTGACTATAATGCAAAAAACACAGTGTAGACTGACACACACAGGCAGAGCAGTTGTAGAGAAGATTTGATTATTCTTGGTGACGTCCGAGTGTTAATTTTGCTCTTTGTTTCCTACTATTTCTCTGATTGTTTAACCCTCGAGCTTGTGGAAGCCTTTTCCTTGTCGCGGCTCCTTTATTAATAGGCGGCGCGGTACAGTAATTAGGGATAATGTATCTTTTTTTGTATCCTTGATATTTTGCTAATCCTCGTTACCATGGCACCGCTTCATTAACCTGAAATGAAAGGTGCTGAGGATTTTGAAGGTCATCGCTGCGGCCAAAGAAAAGTGATGTTTTTGGCTTCGTGGTTGAGTAGAAATTACAGAGAGGGAGATTCGGAGGATTTAGTCAATGTTCAATACCCCTGCCCCCTGTCACTGCTCCTTGGAGATCATTCTGCATCGGTCACTTTTCTTAAGATGTCACTAATGAAGAAGCAGTCTCCCTATAATGTAGCAGAGCTCAACCTGGAGACGCACGGCCGGTGTGCAGCGTGACCAGTCACATGACGTCACCTCCATACTGCTATATAGATGTAAAAGGGCTCGTCCAGTGTATTAACTTTCTAATATACGTTGTGTTTCAATTCCTCACCATTTAAGACCCATGCTTGTTGTCAGTGAATGGGGACATTCTTGTTTACATCAGGAGGCTAAAAACTTATACGGACTTAATACTAGCTGAGGGTTTGGTACAATTGTGTCACATCTCTCTCCCTTCCTGATAGTTTGTTACAATGTATCAGTCTGGAGTCCAGGTTGTTTAGCTCACAGAGGATTGTCTACACTGGATACAATTGTAACAAATCATCTGTTGTGACAAATAGTAGATCTATAGGGTTTTTAGCCTCTGGATGTAAATTTGAATGTTCCAATTCAATGACAGCTAGCCGAGATCTTGACAATGGTGAGGAATGTTTGTTGGTCAGATACGTGTGTGATCAGCGCTGACTCGTTCTCTCTTCTTCCCTTAGTCCTCAGTGGTATTTGCTCCAATGACTGTCCACTTCAAGTCAAGGTAAGGACCGTACCATTCAGAAACCAGCGAGGTGGGGGGGGGGGGGGGGGTTCAGTCCTAAAATGTTCATCTGGAATTCCATAGTGGTTTTTTTTGTGCTTCAACTGTATAAAGAAATTCTTTCCCACAATATCCACACACTCCTCTCTTTTAAATACTCTGTGCTGCTGGGGACCCTGCTCCTTCTATTATGTAATTCTGTCACTTGTTTCTACCTCTCTCCTCACATCATGACTCTGCCCATGTCACATGCAGCCCTGATACTAACATCATCATATGAGTGGACAGGTCACTGCCCCATAACTTTAGCACACATCTTCTGAAATACTCTGTGCTGCTGGGGATCCTGCTCCATCCACTATCCCCACTCACTTCCATCATGACTCTGCCCCGGTCACATGCAGCCCTGATACTAACATCATCATATGAGTGGACAGGTCACTGCCCATTATAACTTCAGCACACTCCTCCTGAAATGCTCTGTGCTGCTGGGTACCCTGCTCCTTCCCCTATCTGTGATGTGACCCCTCACTTACATCATGACATTGCCCCTGTCACTCTCCTCAAAAACAACACGAATGAATAGCTCAATGCCCCTCATAATTTCAGCACATTCCGCTCCTGAAATACTCTGTGCTGCTGTGGATTGTGCTTGTTTTGCTACCGAGCTCCTGTGACATGAGTACCAGACACCTCCGCAGTCTCCTCCTTAAAGTAGCGCAGTACTGATATCGGTATGGGAGTATCACTCGCCTCGTCTGCAGAGCATTGCGCCCGTATTGTGGTCGTCCCTCATAAAGAATCTTCTTTTTATGTAGCGGATGTCACTGAGGTCTTCGCTGCAAAGCCGCCAAGCAATTGATTTTCTTAAAAGCGCGGGACCCGTAAGCCACGCTGCACTTGAAGGCCGGGCCGTGTTCTTTTGAAGTTCTCATCCCTTCTTAGCGGTCTCCTCAGACACGGGGGCTCCGCTCTCCACAAATATATTCAACATGATAAATGTAGGAGAAGTGAATAGGAAGGATGACCCCGTGACCTGCGTTCATTCACTGCAGCCGCATCCTTTATATCCGCACAAGAAGAGAAGAAACGTTCCCACTGCCGAATAATAATAAAGGAATAAAACCGATGCCGGAACGTCCGGACCCCTGTAAATAATCCTGTATAAATGGAAAATTCTGCAACTTTCTCAATTCCTCACCACTTTCAAGATCTCTGCTTGTTGTCGGTGAATGGACCAAATGCTTATTTACATCCAGAGCCTGAAAAATGTGTCTTTCATACAGCTGAGGGTTTGTTACAATGTGTCAGTAATCCTCTGTGAGCTGAATAAAGCAGCAGCACGGCTCTCTCTCCTGCTCCAGTCTCGTATGACTGCTTCTATGGGAAGTATCTTATGACAACGGCAACAAAACTTGTAAAGAAAGGCAACGATGCCGGTAGGAAACCGCAAGAGAAAGGCGGAGAGGGGTCCGACCTATAGGATGCAGCGAGTGCAGACATGACAGAGCGCTGTATCCGCATGACATGATATTGTCACGGTCTATTCCCCCTCCCCCGATCATTACCGGTGGCCGTTATCTGTGTCTGTACTGTAGTAGTCACCCCTATGGTAATAAGGCATTAGTGGGGATCCCTGAGTCCATGGCCGTTCATCCTGCCCCCGATAGTCACCCTCCCGGCGGCGCGGTCTCCTCTTATGTCACTGTTAACCATTTCATGTCCGAGAGCGGATGGTTTTGTGAGTTCTCCACCGTCATGTCGGGGAGGCAGCGTCCTTCACCGTCTCAAAGGTCACCGTGTGTTCCTGCCGCTCTCCCAGCGCGTGCCATGCTGCCAAGCAGACGACGGCATTCGAGCGACGCAGCGTTACATCCGCGTAAAGCGCTGAGATTGACGACAGAACCGATCAAGTCACTTCAGGCGTCCGCTCCTCACGTCCATCAATCCGTCCTCCCCCTCCATCCCGTGTACGTTGCTGGATGGAGAGGAGCGGCTCAATTTTCTGTATCACTGAGTGACGCTTTTCTGGTGACAACAAAAAGGAATCGGAATGCGGCTTCACACCCTCCCCCGGAGTCCTGACCACTAACGTCTGCTCATCTGTCATGATGTTCCAGTGGTTGTCATGCAGCAGAGTTATTATCATAGCTGTAATAGGAACACATTGTATCTTGCTCCTGTGTTATTATGTATTTATAGGAGAATTGGCAGCAGAAAATAACTCCAGTGTGGCAAAACTGCTTCTTAATCTGTCTCCTCTAGGCTGAGAATTCATCGCTTGACGTTAGAAGCCTGAGGCTGCACTACTGAGACATTCTCAGAACATGTCCTTCTGATTTGTTAGGTGCAAATGATCATCCACATCGATGTCCACATGTATACACATATAACTCAGGCAGGCTGTAGTCATAGATATAGTCGGTGATTTCATGACCGCACTGCACCTGACCGATATCAGACTGTCTCAGTAGTGCAGCCTCAGCAAAGAAGATATAGAAAACACTTCACATTTTTAATATAAACTAAAAAGCCTTTTGCTAATTTCTTCTGGTTTATTTGCTTTAATGGACATTCAGTGGATTGCACACAATCCTCTCCTGAAATACTCTGTGCTGCTGGGCAACGCTGCTCCTTCCTCTATGTAATTATCAGTCTGTGACCTACCACTCCATTCTGCTCCTCACATCATTGTACTTCCCCTGTCATGTCCCCCCTAACATCATCACATGAGTGACTAGATCACTGCTCCCCACAAATCAGCTTGCGCCCCTTCTGAAATTCTCTGTGCTGCTGTTTACTCTGCTCCTTCTACTTTGTAACGACCTACCACTCGCCTCCATACCCATCCTCACATCATTACTATCACCTGCAGCCCTGTCTTTACTAACATCATCACCTAAGTGGATAGGTCACTGCCCCCCCCCCCCCACAATATCAGCGCAATACTCTCCTGAAATACTTTGTGCTGCTGTTGATTCTGCTCCTTCTGCACTGTAATTTTCAGTCTTCCCCCTCCTCACATCATTACTGCCCCTGTCACCTGCTGCCTTGTCCTCGCTAACATTAGCACACTTCTCTCCTGAAATACTCTGTGCTGCTATGGGAAGCGGCTCCTCTTAGTCCTCCTAGATCTAGAATGGTGCTGCGGGATATGATGATCATTAATATTGGCGTCTGTTTCCTTCTTATTTCAGCCCTTCGGTGTGAACCAGCCGGGTCCGTACATCATGTACACGACGTCGGACGCTAACGGTTATATGAAAAACGCATCAGGTAGGACGGTGACCGTGTAATAACTGCAGACCAGAGTGTCGTGTGATGTGATTCCTAGACGGTCAGCAGGAAATCTCCAATAATACAGCATTTTAACCCGCGAGGTGCTGGATCATCGGATCAATGGGCGATTATTATTGATTCTCGTATTGTGACCTCATCGTTATAATCTACGGCGCAGCTCATTATATGGCAGTAGCTTCTAGTGCTGCAGATTTGTGGAGGGGGAATTAGGGACATGGTGCTGGGGGGGGTGTTGTGCAGTAGCGCAGACATGGTTACTGGTGACCTCCGCAGGCGCGGGCAGGCTGTGTCATGTGACAACACTTCACTTATATGGCGCCCCCTGCAGATGTAGTTGAGCCGCATTACGTTTAACGTTAATTAACATCGCGCAGTGTGTGGTATACGAAGCACAAGGGCTCACATATTTATTATCAAGTGGTTAATGGCGCTAATCCAGCAATTCCGATAGACCAGCACTTGTTTTTGGTTCAGACCCGCCTGATGATCCGCGATTTTGAACGCCATAACGGGGAAGACTTCTGACTCCCTGTCATCGCCCTCAGTCACCTGATAATGGTCTAGTTATTTGTAGTTTATAATCATTCTCTCCCTGATTAGAAATCATCTCTCCATGTACTCAGCAGGAAGTGAGCTTGTACTTCTACTCAGCAGCCAATCTAAAGAAGCAGAGCTGCAGTGTAAAGCATGGGGGAGGAAGAGCGTAGCAGCTTTAGCCTATAGTGAGACAGGAGGTGGATTTCAGACTATCTTAGACTCCCAATAAACAATAAGTTGGAGTCACTGACCACAGCTTCTCCACAATAGAGCTCAGCGGCAGTGTAAAGTACAGTGGAACACCAACAGCCTAAACCTCTGAGACAGGAGGTGAATTGCAGACAATGCAGCTGATCATAGCAGTGCCCTAATGGCCAACCGATTCTGCGCATTTGTGTGGGCTTCGTGTTTTCGCTGCCGATCTGTCGCTTTATTTTGCACTTTTGGGGCTGATGTACCCGGATGTTGTTGCATTAGAATAGATAACGGGTCATAGTTGAGTTTTTCATTGGATTGAGGGTTATCGCTGCCGGGCGTCGTCGTATCGGTGGTAGAATTATCACGTTGCGTCAATGTGATATAATCTCCGGCGCTCAGTTCCGCGGTTACCAATAATTTCTTGCATTTTCCTCTCGCCGCTCCCGGACCCCTCATAGTTGAGGCTGCGATCGATCAAACGTTTTCTCTATGAAGAAGTAATTCACAGACGGAGGAGTAATCCTACAGCGCTGGTCAGCGACGGTACAGACACGAACAATGCCCTTGACCCCCCCCCCTCCCCCGGTCTCCGGACCTGTTACTCAGCGACGTGTAGAGCCATTGATTTATTGGAAGCATCTTCAGGATTTATAAGGAGGGGGAGGGGACAGATGATGAAGGGGCTGTCATTATAAAAGTGTCATTCAGGTGGCGGGTTTCAGTGCAGCCGTCCCCCACCTGACTCAATGGTCGTAGCGTCCATTATCGCCCATCCGGTTTTCATTACTTTATAGTATATGTGCGGTACAGTCCGAAAACTGGCGATTCCGGTAGACTGACACTTGATTTCTGTACAGACCTGCCAGATAATCCAGTTCTTGCGCGGCCAGAAAAGGAAGAGTATAAGCAATAAAGACGATCTTCAGTCTTCCTCTTACATTTCTTCCTTTTGTCCTGCTGAGCTTGTATTTACACAGTGCAATCTGAACAAGCAGTCCTGCAGTGTAAAGCATGGGGGAGGAACATGACATGTAAGTAATAATCCATGCTGGATGAGATCTCTAATTCTTGCTGGAATGGCACTTCGTGGATAAGAGTCCTGGAAATAGAGAGGCTGCGTGTCCCTTTTATCTCCCGTCTCAGCCGCTCTCTGAAGAGATTGCATGTTGGGTTGCGCTCTGATTTGTGGGAGCCGCTATGACTGCCCTCTTCAACCTATCACCCCGAGGCCTCCGGAGACTGAAAGAGTTAAAGACGACGATTGCTGTATAATTTCCTTAAATCCCTCCGCACATGCCTTAATCCTCCTCCGCTCTCCAAGACTCTGTCTCTGCTCTGTGGAAAAAGATGAAGACGGCAGAGACTGACAGGTCGGGCCTGGATCCTGCAGAACAAGGCAGGAAACTTCACAGCAGCCGTTACTTGTCCCAGTGGGACGAGCGCGACGTGCGGAGACTCGCGGCCGCTCTTACAAGCCGCCATTCTGCTCTTTATTATTTATTTCAAAGAGGATTTTTAGCTTCTTTTTGCGTTTTCACTCACAGTAAAGGAAAGCCCCGCAGTCATTGCACTCATTAGCATGGAAAAGGCAGCGACATCTTGCAGCTACTGCAGATAAAGTCCTGCTGCAGGCGTAGAAGGATTAAGTGGTAAGCGCTTTACAACGACGATTGCTGGCGTAGGAAGTCATTGGCGCTCCTGTCCTGATTGTACCGAAGAGTAGAAGGCACCTCGGGGGATGGAAAGTGACGCCGCACACATCTGATCTCATATACAATGTATCCCGTCACATCACACGTCTGATCACATATACAATGTATCCCGTCACATCACACGTCCGATCACATATACAATGTATCCCGTCACATCACACGTCCGATCACATATACAATGTATCCCGTCACATCACACGTCTGATCACATATACAATGTATCCCGTCACATCACACGTCCGATCACATATACAATGTATCCCGTCACATCACACGTCCGATCACATATACAATGTATCCCGTCACATCACACGTCTGATCACATATACAATGTATCCCGTCACATCACACGTCCGATCACATATACAATGTATCCCGTCACATCACACGTCCGATCACATATACAATGTATCCCGTCACATCACACGTCTGATCTCATATACAATGTATCCCGTCACATCACACGTCTGATATCATATACAATGTATCCCGTCACATCACACGTCTGATCTCATATACAATGTATCCCGTCACATCACACGCCTGATATTATGTACACTGTATATTGTGTGGTAAAATTCTCTCACTGATTAAATATATATTAAAAAAAACGTAACTTTGCAGATACTTTACTTCGTGCACATCCAGCGCCACTGTCAAAATTCTGCTGGTTGCCCTCAGAAACAGACAGCAGATAATCTCCTTTTTGCTGTCAGACATGTGACCTGTTATCTGAGCCCCCACAATGCACTGCTCTCTGGTAACTATAGAATTTTAAATGCAGCTTTAGACATGAAAGGAGGAAAAAACTTCATCATGGCCACAAGAGCCGCAAAATATCTACAAAGTTACTGAATGTTTTCTGGAGATTAACTGCAGGATGTTAACGGGCATAATCCGGGATGAACAAGGGATTATGGTGTATATGATATTTACACGTTGAAATGAAATGTATTTTTCTGATTTGTCCGGAGATCATTGGTGGGGTCATTGGTGCTCTTAAAGAAGCGTTACCGCAAAAAACTCATGTCCAGGAAATGTCCAACCAGACAGTGACCTGTGAAGAAACACCGCCGGCAAAACGGATCATGACATCGGGGTTCTCTCTGGTGTTCTCTGAATCTCGGTCACGCTCCGCACCCTCAGACCTGCAATAACAATCATACAGTGCATCAGTGTTGACGGGAGTGTCCCCTTCCTTCTGGGACCCACGCCAGTGTTCTCCTCAACCGCGACTTTACTACGTGTTGTAAAAATAAAGATGGACGCTTCTTATCGCTATACATTGGCACTGGGCGCGCTTATCGCTATACATTGGCACTGGACGCGCTTATCGCTATACATTGGCACTGGACACGCTTATCGCTATACATTGGGACTGGACGCGCTTATCGCTATACATTGGGACTGGACGCGCTTATCGCTATACATTGGGACTGGACGTTTCTTATCACTATACGTTGGCACTGGACACTTCCCATCGCTTTACTTTGGCACTGGACACTTCCCATCGCTTTACGTTGGCACTGGACACTTCCCATCGCTATACGTTGGCAGCGGACACTGGCTGATTTTCTTATTGCCACACATGGGCACTGGCCTTTCTTCTCATCCTACTCGTGGGCACTGGCTGTTTTTAGGCCCTGGCCGTTCATCCCTTCGCCACGCATTGGCACTGGTATCTGTACCCCCGTGACTATCTCATGAACTCCCCCGCTGCTTCAGTTGCAGACTCATGTCCAATATCAATAGATACTTTCTATTCCCACTTATAGTAACAAGCCCAAAAAATAAATCCTCTACTGTCAAGTCATTCAATACGTCCTAGTTCTATCTGTGAGGACCCCTGACTACGTGACTTGTCTGTACCCCCGGGGGGCAGCACCTTCACTCACCTGACGTGGTCCACGCTGCCACTGAAGCTGCTCGAGATGTCACCGTCGTGTTCACACGAGTTCTGTAATGAGCCGGGAAATCTCTGCTCCAGCGTCTGTTCTTACCTGTGTATGAGCTGCAGGTCAGGTATGTCCGTTATAGAGGTGATTACAGCGGAACTACAATATCCCCCCCCAAGTCATATTTACATGGGTCTTGGCAGCTACAGATACGTCCTACATGTCCGTAGTCGGAATACCCCTGTAATATACATGCTAAAGACTTTCTTTTTTTTTTATCGTACAGTTGCTCCTCTGGATACAACACCCTGTGCGTAGAGCAGAATACAGAAGCTTTATGTGCGTCAGGGACTACAAGTACCAGCAGGATTCTCATTTTGCAGCATCTACAATAGGATATAATATTTGATACTTTTGTTTCTTCTGCCCCCGCCCTCCCCCTGCTATCCTGCTGGCGACCTGTAGATGGCGCCTAGTCCCGGGGCTGCTATGAGGAGCCTCCCTTGCAGCGCATTCCTAGAAGTCCGTAAATGCTTCCTGAACCCGCAGCCGCCGCACGACTTGTTGTTTGTGTTCGGTGACAATTCAGCTTTTTCTGTCAATTCTATGATTCTCTCCGCCGAGCAAATAAAAGAAAAAAAAAATATCTTCATCCAACCGCGTTACCAGCGTGTGACTAACGCGAATGGTCGGTTTTAGCGTTTGTACGATCCTGCGCCATTTGAGCAGATATCTATGGAGATTCACCCATTTGTAGTAGCGTCTTCTAAATCAGGCGACTTTAGCTGCGCCTCCTTTCATGTAGCGCGTGTACTCGGAGGTATGAGGCACGCCGGGCCTCGTGTCTCTATGGCGCTCGGTGCTGATGAAATGATCGGTTGGATATTCGCTCAGTCAGTGATTGGATCGGTGGCACAAACCATAGAAATCAGGTTTTTTGACTTATTATCTTAAGGGGGATTTGATCATAAAGGAGCCGCGGCACCTGAACCCCTATAACGCTGGCTGGAGATTCCTGTACCCCAGCACCACATAAATCAGCGCCATCTGTAAAGAATTTCCCATAATGCCGCATTCCTGAGAACCGCCGCACTTGTCCAAATGAAAATGGAATACCCTTTAGAGAAGGGGCTCTGTTTGGGGTGCCCCTCATTAAGGCCCCTTCGTCTAAGGGCTCGTCCAGTCCTATGTAAATGAAACCTAATGACTGTATAATGAACAGTTCTGTAATTTTCTAATGGACTTTGATTAATTGTATCACTATTTTTAAGATCTATGCTTGCGGTCAGTGAATAGGAACATTCTTGGTTAGAGGCAAGGGCTGAAAAACCATACAGTGCTAATACTTCTCACAGCTGAGGGTTTGATACTATGTTACCAGTCTAGACAATCCTCTATGAGCTAAACGGCCTGCACTCCGGACTGATACATTGTAACGAGCTGACAGGAGAGGGATCTGTAATAATATAAACAACAAAGGTTTTCGCGGTCAGATGGAAAGTTGGGTATTGTTACCTCCCATCCCCCTCCTATACATAACAATGTCAGGCGATCACGTGGCGGGGTCTGGTCTCTGAGGCTTGTGGCCCGGGTCAGGGTAACCAGCCGCGGAGCGGAATGAACTCATAGTATTGATCTAGATGTAGCCGGGTACTTGATGCTATCGAGGGCAAAGCCATTAGCAGCGAGATACGGAGGACAGCGTACAGTCACTGAATATAGCGAGGAGGGGTCAGGGGCACAATATGGAAGGATCGGCCCTGGATGTGGTGGAAATGGTGTTCAATCTGCGGTGGAGGGTCTGGAGAGGACCACAGGGGCCGGCTGGACCCACAGTCATTTTCCTGAATTTTAATTAGAGGTTAAAAATAACTGATAATCCAGAAAATGCTGTTGATGCCGGAGTAACGGACTTCCACTGTATCAGACTTCAAATATCTTGTTGTATTATAAGTCTGTGTTCACACGTAGGAATTGTGCGGCGTATTCAGCCGCAAAATTCCGCCCCCCATTAATTTCAATGGGAATCGGACGCTCGATCTTCGGGCGGATTCAGAACGAACATCCCTTTGATGTCACTGGGAGGGAGGAGTGTTCCAGCTGTCGGCAGGAATAGTTTTGCGGGGGGACCCGCTACACAAAATCCACCGTGTGAACAAGCCCCAAGTCTCAGGCCGTCATTCCTGGTTGTGATGATATGGCCACGTTCAGACATTGCAGATCTGTCCCGTAATTACGGTGCGAATTCCGGACATACAATTCACCGCACAATAGATGTGGAGGGGTTTTCCAAAAACACATGAGCAGATTTCAGGACATGCTGCGGGTTTTCGAATCAACAACGTGCCCATTGTGTTGCGGAATCGTCCCGTATTTTACAATTTGCAATGCATCAGGCAAAATCCGCAGCGGGAAACATTCGCCTCATCTCAACCGGCCCTAAATTTAAAAAAAAGTCAAATTAAGTGAAGTAGGTTACATTGTGTTTCAGCTGCTTGCATTGTTCTTCTTGCTTCCAGTGAATGGAAACATGCTTGTTTACATTCAGGGGCTGATAACCTGTACGGACCCAATATTTCTGAGGTTTTATAACCATTGTATCCAATGTAGACAATCCCCCTGAGCTAAACAGCCTGGACTCCAGACTGATACATTGTGACAACTATCAGGACAGGACAGAGAATTGTCTAGACTGGATACAATGGTAGCAAACCCTCAGCTGTGAGAAGTATTAGGTCTGTACAAGTTTTCACCCACTGGATGTAAAAAGGGGAAAAATTTTATTAAATTTATTTCCTACCACTTTTAAGATCTCTTCTTGCTGTCAGTGAATGGAAATACAGTTGCAGATCTCCTCATGATACACCTTTATTAACTTTATACCGGAGGACTCCTTTACGCCATGCACTGTAATACTATTATATAGTAACAACAATATGTTAATAATTTGTAGACGGCCTCGGCCTCTTTCTGATTGGCTGCTCCTTCCATAAGTGAATCCACATTGTGGGTTAAGTACAAGTCTGCAGGGCTGCGCTGTATTGATGGCGGTGAATGTGGCGATCGGGATTCTATCGCCGTTGTCTGAATTATTTAGTACTACAAGAAGAATCTGTCTGTGATGAGATCAGATCCAGGACAACGATCAGATGTAATTGATTGGATCCAATCTCCCCAGAGACGACAGTGGGCGCTTAAAGGGGAACTGCACATATTAGGGCAGGGGGTGACCAACTTATATTATTGGTCTTCAGAACAGCCGTGTATTTATTAGAGAGATGAAGGGCCCCACAATAAATAATTTCTAAGAAAAATTCCAGTTTTCACAAGATTTCCCCTTTACCCAAATCTGAATGCCACGTTCACCTTCTCACATCATTAAGATAAACTCTGTAAAGTTTCTCAACATTACATATAAATACTTTGCCGAAAGGGGTCACACATTTTAATAAAATAGACATCAATGCGGACGGGGTACAACTTTTAGAAGAGAAACCTCTGCACTTTGGGGAGATGTTCCTGGCGGAGAGATCTAGGACTTCGTCTCCTGTCTCGGCTCTGCTGCCCTGTGATCCATATCTGGGGCAGAATTAGGTGGGGTGTATATTGGGGTGTTGCACCCGTCCTAATGCCTATGGGGAACTTTTTGTTCATGTGTAGGACCCCTTTAACTTCTCTAATACAAATCGACTGAGTTACATCATGATTTATACTTAAGTCACATTCAGAGCTGCATTCATAATTCTGCTCTGGTCTTCACAACTTTCACCCCTTACAGCTTAGCTGAGATCCTTTAATTGACTTCTCTCTACTACACGGCATTGTGGGACATGTACTTTTTCTCTCATACATTAGACTACTGTACGATTCCTGTTATAATCCCCACATCTCCCACAATGCACCACAATAGAGCATGTTCCCTACAGATAATAAACAAACAGGGGGAATAATGGGAGATATGCTTGGTGTAACCCACTACATCCCCCACAATGCACCACAATAGAGCATGCTCCCTACAGATAATACACCAATAATAGATGTGCCTGGTGTGACCCACTACATCTCCCACAATAGAGCATGCTCCCTACAGATAATAAACCAACAGGGGGAATAATAGATGTAGTAAGTCACACCTGGCACATCTCCCACAATGCACCACAATAGAGCATGCTCCCTACAAATAATAAACCAACAAGGTGAATAATAGATGTGCCTGGTGTGACCTACTACATCTCCCACAATGCACCACAATAGAGCATGCTCCCTACAGATAATAAACCAACAGGGGGATATCAGAAGATGTGAAGTCAGATCGAAACCGAATCCTGAATTCTGTTTGAGATGAGACAGGACTTTACTGGAAAACTTTATTTATATCGTCCCCAGAAGTCCAACCCAATCCGACAGCGCGTGATAACGTGACGACCTTTGTGTTATAAAGTAATAAGTGACAGATCTGCCCCCGGAAATCTCCAGCCTCTTCCTATAAATGTTTCGCGCCGATCGTGACAGACGTTACTTTTCATTTCCATCCGCCGGAGCGTCCACTTACGTACACTGTGGACTCTGTAGCGGTTCAGGCAGGAGACGACACTAATTACACGGCGCGGACGGCTTCCATTTTTACTTGTGAAATGTCATAGGGTGAAGTTCCCTGCAGACTGATATCTCGTATGTGCGAAGAACAGAATCCCAGCGCCGCCTGCCTCAGTGTTAATAACGTGATGTACCCGGATAGCAGCGCGGTCCACGCTGCGCCATCAACACCTCCATTATAGAACCGCAGTCCCCTCGGATCGAGGTCGCTGAACAAAGACCCTGCGGATATAAATGTCTCACGATTCCCACGTATCCATCAGACCCGGCTGGTAGCAGCGTGATCGCTTGTCTCTGTGCGACCGTACCTTCCTCATTTTTTTTTTCCCCCCGTAAAACTTTCCTTATTATCCGAAATAAAGCGCGCTGACAAATTAATATGATAAGCAGATGGTTGACATGGCCGCCTCCTGGCTGCGTGCACAGAGGTTAGGACCCCCGCATGGATCATTTCATCTCCTCTCCTGTAAATGCCTCGTTACCAGAGCGCATCCTGGACTCGTGCCAGAAACCGCATCTCCAAAGGGAACGCTCGCACGCTCCACCGTATCCGGAGTCGTCATCTGAAGATCCAGAGGAAACACCGGCTTTCAAGACTTATTAATGACTGTGCAATTAAAAGCTGCGGCTCGGTGGAGGAGACGGGGAATCCATCCATCCCGCTAATGGCTCCATGTTCAGTGTAACGCGGCACACGGAAAATGGGGACAGCAAAAGATTTATAGAAGATCTCCGACTGCAATGAGGGGGGTATCAAAGTGCGTGGAGAGGTGGTCCATGCGCCCAATGCACTGAACCTCCGATAATCTGGAATTCTTGGTAGAGGACGTCCAGGAGGGGCTTTGCTTTGTATTAACCTCTGACCCCCCCTGCAAGAACGGAGATCGGTCCAGGGAGACATCAGGACTGGGGATATATAGTACATTTGTACCCCATCTATAGGGCACCATTGTCGCCCGTTCAGTCTGGATCTAATCACCATCCTTATCAATGGCGGTTATATATGTAAATATTGATGTGGATGGTGAGTAGAAGGAAGGACGTCTTATATCTTCACCAGGGACATATTGATGGAATCTGCCCTCAAGGCCTTGGTCCCGGTCCTGAATGTCGGGACCAAGACGCTTTGCAGGTTGGGTGGGTCTTCCATCGAGTCCAGGAGAATTCTGGTCCCCATCAAGAGACAAAAGACCTGGACGACACAAAATAGTAATCAGAGCGGTTGTCCCTTTCTGATGGGGCCATGTATTCTCTTAAAGGGAGCGTCCAGTTTGGATAACCTCTTCCTATTCGATAAGTCGCCTCACTAATATCGGTTTATGGGGGGACCTGGCTCTTGATGCTTGACTTCTCCGCAGGAGCAGCAGTATACAGTGTCTTATTGATTTCAGTGAACACGTTGGGTCCTCCATAGTGGAAGCCACAAATCTACGCTCTGACTTATAGAGGGGATGGGGTCTCCAGACTTAGACCCCTATATCGTTCTCTTGTAATGGACTGAGAAATCCTCAATGCTGATGGTTCCCCAGGCTCAGCGCAAATTGTGCGGTAGAAAGAGGATCTGTCCTGTCCACTGAGCGCTCGCTCCAGCCCGTCCCAAACACCAGACACCCCTCTAATAACTTCCATCTTGGCCCTATGTCTAGATGCTAAATGGGACCTTTATCTACGTATGTTTTTGTTCTTCATAACTTATAGAAATGTAACCCTGCAGTCTGCTGCTCCCTGTTATCAGCCATGGGTGAGCGGCAGACTGTATTGTTCTAAGTGGGGTAAGAAACCGGGGCAGGAAGGGTTCTGCTCCTCCTATGAGCACCACAAGAGGCAGTATATAATATAGGCCCCTTTCATCTATATACACCACTGATCCCTATGACACATATCTCCAGCGCTGAGACATTTACATCCATATCTGTGACTCCTCCAATTTACGGTTAGTGGCCCTTTAAGTGTTTTCACGATTTTTCCCGGTAATTCACGACTTTTGCCGTCTCTCTCTGGTCATAACATTGCTGTAAAATAACGACTTTCCATTCACTGCCAGCGTCTTCTCTATTAACTAGTAATAACAATAATATTCCGCCGAGGAGCAGCTGGTGCTTTACAGCCTGTCCTCTGCTGCGACCCGGCGTACAGACCCTCAGATGGGAGTTACATAGGGGACCACGGAGAGGAGCTCGCACCCAGCCACTAATTCTACATATGACATCTGGGCAGATGAAGCAACGCCGCAGCGTTTAATACTCCAACCTCTCGGCCTCGCGCTGGAATCACACAGTACAAAGAAATAATGACGACTTGTGAGTCCAGACCGAGCTGGAGGACGGCGGGGGACGAAGGGGTGAGACGGGGACGTGTGATCTCTGGAATCAGCCTTGTATGTGTTATTAGATGTGACTAAAGGAATTCTATCTCCATTTGAGATGTTGCATTGCAGGAGTCTGTCCTTTCTTAAAGGGGAACTCCAGCTTTAGTTATCCTCTGTGATGGCGTAGAGGTGTGTGCTGAAAATCACATTGGGGGGGGGGGGGGGTCTCTGAGCAGGAAAACCACCAGCAATTTCTATAAGAAGGGTTTTCAGGTGTCAGTGACATGTCAGAACGTAACGGAAGGTGGAGTTCCCCTTTAATGTAAAGAGAAAAAGACAGGACGACCATCAAGTCTGAATAGGCGGCAACTCTAACATCTGTGCATGGAATGCTGGGGGTTGTAGTTTCAGCAGTGGAGCCACAGGTTGTAGTTTTGGACCCTAGTGTAAATACGAGATCTGTGCCCGTGTATGTGTGTGTGTATATATATATATATATGGTGAGGACATTATTGCACTTATTGTATATATCTGTGATATGAGGGGGACGCGCAGATTCCACGTGTTTGTTGCCGGTGCGTCCTCCCGTGCAGCGTGCGCTGTGTATCTGTAACACGACTGATGGTTTGTGTCTTTTATTGCAGCCGGGCAGCTGAGTCAGTCGGCACACATGGCTCTCCAGCTGCCGTACAATGTCCTGGGATTAGGGCGCAGCGCCAACTTCCTTGATCATCTGTATGTCGGAATCCCACGACCCCCAGGAGAGAAGGTCAGTGCCGCTCAGTGAGCACAGAGACGTTATGAGTGGTTGTGGTCTAGGACGAGAAAAACATGGCTGCTTTCTTTCAAAAACAGCATCACACCTGTCCAAAGGTTTTGTGTGGTATTGCAGTTCAACCTCATTCACGTCAATGGAGCAGAGCTGCAATACCACACACCACCTGTGGACAGGAGTGGTGCTGTTTCTAGATGAAAGCAGCCATGTTTTTCTAATCTAGTACAGCCCATTAAAGTGGTTTTAGTAAGATTGCAGCCTTCATGACAGTGGTCTGTAACTTCTGGCTTCCTAGCTCTTGTGAGACTACAACTCCCATGCTTGGAGTTGTAGTTTCACAACAGATGGAGAGCTGCAGCTTGCAGGCTTCTGTTAAGTGTTAAAGGGGTTATATAGAATTAGGAAAGCATGGCTGTTTTCTTTAAAAAACAGCGCCACTCCTGTCTGCAGGTGATGTGTGATATTGCAGCTCAGCCCATTCACTTCAATGAAGCTGAGTTGCAATACCACACACAACCCATTGACAGGTGTGGCGCTGTTTCTGAAGAGGGCAGCCATGTTTTCTAATCCTGGACAACCACTTTTAATATAAGGTTATTATTAGATCCATGAATCCATAAACAGCGCCGATATACAGGCTTCTATAAACAGCGCCAATATACAGGCTGCTATAAACAGCGCCAATATACAGGCTGCCATAAACCGCGCCATTATACAGGCTTCTATAAACAGCGCCGATATACAGGCTGCCATAAACAGCGCCATTATACAGGCTGCCATAAACAGCGCCATTATACAGGCTGCTATAAACAGCGCCGATATACAAGCTGCCATAAACCGCACCGATATACAGGCTGCCATAAACAGCGCCGATATACAAGCTGCCCTAAACCGCACCGATATACAGGCTGCCATAAACCGTGCCAATATACAGGCTGCCATAAACAGCGCTGACATACAAGCTGCCATAAACCGCGCCAATATACAGGCTGCCATAAACCGCGCCAATATACAGGCTGCCATAAACAGCGCCAATATACAGGCTGCCATAAACAGCGCCGATATACAGGCTGCCATAAACAGCGCTATTATACTGCTGATGCCGGGGAATGAGAAATCGACAGATGCATTTTTTTGGATGAATAGGTTCCTCGTCCGTCCACATTGAGTTGTAAATCTCCACGTCCTCATTCATTAGACGTGACATGCGCTCGCTTATGAATCATCTAAACGGTCAGTCAAAAATCCGATTAAAGCTGAGATTTATAAATGAATTTATTTTCTTTGGAATGACGGGAGCGCAGGATTATTAACGACTCGTGTCAGCGCATACTGATGTGTCCTAACAGCATCTCATTCTGATTTATAGCAAATACGGAGACAGGAATGGACTGCCATCATCCCCAACTCCCAGCTGATCGTCATCCCGTACCCGCACCAGAACCCCAAAAGGTAAATTCAACCCGATCACCCACAATGCACCGGGGAATCACTGTCGTCTTATGCATCAGAATTCCCGTAATCTGACATCCCGGGGAGCAACTAGAATTTGGGGTGATCTGCTAGAATGAACTTTAGGTGCAGTGTAAGCCCCGTCCAGATGAGGAAGGGTTAATCCGTCTTGTTGCAGATGCTCCCTGCAGCTCTGCCCTTCCTGGAACTCAAATCCATCTCCAAATCTATCTCCGTTAATAACTATCTATTGATTTTCCTCTCCGGTGTGTTCCAAGTTATTTTGGGAATCAGAAGGGGAAGCCTGAAGTCAAATCTTTTACAATTCGCCCGTAAATCTTTATCAGAACAGATGATACTTTACTCGTCCACCCTGGAAGCTGCACCCTCAGAGGAGCCCCATAGGGGGCAGTATTGTAGTAGTTATATTCTTGTATATAGGAGGCAGTATTATGGTAGTTATATTCTTGTATATAGGGGCAGTATTATAGTAGTTATATTCTTGTATATAGGGGCAGTATTATAGTAGTTATATTCTTCTATATAGGGGGCAGTATTATAGTAGTTATATTCTTGTATATAGGAGCAGTATTATAGTAGTTATATTCTTGTATATAGAAGGCAGTATTATAGTAGTTATATTCTTGTATATAGAGGCAGTATTATAGTAGTTATATTCTTGTATATAGGAGGCAGTATTATAGTAGTTATATTCTTGTATATAGGGGGCAGTATTATAGTAGTTATATTCTTGTATATAGGGGGAGTATTATAGTAGTTATATTCTTGTATATAGGGGGCAGTATTATAGTAGTTATATTCTTGTATATAGGAGGCAGTATTATAGTAGTTATATTCTTGTATATAGTAGCAGTATTATAGTAGTTATATTCTTGTATATAGGGGGCAGTATTATAGTAGTTATATTCTTGTATATAGGGGGCAGTATTATAGTAGTTATATTCTTGTATATAGGAGCAGTATTATAGTAGTTATATTCTTGTATATAGGAGGCAGTATTATAGTAGTTATATTCTTGTATATAGGGAGCAGTATTATAGTAGTTATATTCTTGTATATAGGGGGCAGTATTGTAGTAGTTATATTCTTGTATATAGGGGCAGTATTATAGTAGGTATATTCTTGTATATAGGGGGCAGTATTACAGTAGTTATATTCTTGTATATAGGGGCGGTATTATAGTAGTTATATTCTTGTATATAGGGCAGTATTATAGTAGTTATATTCTTGTATATAGGGGCAGTATTATAGTAGTTATATTCTTGTATATAGGGGCAGTATTATAGTAGTTATATTCTTGTATATAGGGGCAGTATATAGTAGTTATATTCTTGTATATAGGAGGCAGTATTATAGTAGTTATATTCTTGTATATAGCGGCAGTATTATAGTAGTTATATTCTTGTATATAGGAGGCAGTATTATGGTAGTTATATTCTTGTATATAGGGGCAGTATTATAGTAGTTATATTCTTGTATATAGGGGCAGTATTATAGTAGTTATATTCTTCTATATAGGGGGCAGTATTATAGTAGTTATATTCTTGTATATAGGAGGCAGTATTATAGTAGTTATATTCTTGTATATAGGGGGCAGTATTATAGTAGTTATATTCTTGTATATAGGGGGCAGTATTATAGTAGTTATATTGTATATAGGAGCAGTATTATAGTAGTTATATTCTTGTATATAGGGGGCAGTATTATAGTAGTTATATTCTTGTATATAGAGGGCAGCATTATAGTAGTTATATTCTTGTATATAGGAGGCAGTATTGTAGTAGTTATATTCTTGTATATAGGAGCAGTATTATAGTAGTTATATTCTTGTATATAGGAGCAGTATTATAGTAGTTATATTCTTGTATATAGGGGCAGTATTATAGTAGTTATATTCTTGTATATAGGGGGCAGTATTATAGTAGTTATATTCTTGTATATAGGAGCAGTATTATAGTAGATATATTCTTGTATATAGGGGCAGTATTATAGTAGATATATTCTTGTATATAGGGGGCAGTATTATAGTAGTTATATTCTTGTATATAGGGGGCAGTATTATAGTAGTTATATTCTTGTATATAGGGGGCAGTATTATAGTAGTTATATTCTTGTATATAGGAGCAGTATTATAGTAGTTATATTCTTGTATATAGGGGCAGTATTATAGTAGTTATATTCTTGTATATAGGAGGCAGTATTATAGTAGTTATATTCTTGTATATAGGAGCAGTATTATAGTAGTTATATTCTTGTATATAGGGGGCAGTATTATAGTAGTTATATTCCTGTATATAGGGGGTAGTATTATAGTAGTTATATTCTTGTATATAGGGGGCAGTATTATAATAGTTATATTCTTGTATATAGGAGGCAGTATTATAGTAGTTATATTCTTGTATATAGGGGGCAGTATTATAGTAGTTATATTCTTGTATATAGGGGCAGTATTATAGTAGTTATATTCTTGTATATGGGGAGCAGTATTATAGTAGTTATATTCTTGTATGTAGGGGGCAGTATTATAGTAGTTATATTCTTGTATATAGGAGGCAGTATTATGGTAGTTATATTCTTGTATATAGGAGGCAGTATTATAGTAGTTATATTCTTGTATATAGGGGGCAGTATTGTAGTAGTTATATTCTTGTATATAGGAGGCAGTATTATGGTAGTTATATTCTTGTATATAGGAGGCAGTATTATAGTAGTTATATTCTTGTATATAGGGGGCAGTATTATAGTAGTTATATTCTTGTATATAGGAGCAGTATTATAGTAGTTATATTCTTGTATATAGGAGGCAGTATTATAGTAGTTATATTCCTGTATATAGGGAGCAGTATTATAGTAGTTATATTCTTGTATATAGGGGCAGTATTATAGTAGTTATATTCTTGTATATAGGGGGCAGTATTATAGTAGTTATATTCTTGTATATAGGGGCAGTATTATAGTAGTTATATTCTTGTATATAGGGGGCAGTATTATAGTAGTTATAGTCTTGTATATAGGGGGCAGTATTATAGTAGTTATATTCTTGTATATAGGAGCAGTATTATAGTAGTTATATTCTTGTATATAAGGCCAGTATTATAGTAGTTATATTCCTGTATATAGGGGGCAGTATTATAGTAGTTATATTCTTTTATATAGGGGGCAGTATTATAGTAGTTATATTCTTGTATATAGGGGGCAGTATTATAGTAGTTATATTCTTGTATATAGGAGCAGTATTATAGTAGTTATATTCTTGTATATAGGGGGCAGTATTATAGTAGTTATATTCTTGTATATAGGAGCAGTATTATAGTAGTTATATTCTTGTATATAGGGGGCAGTATTATAGTAGTTACATTCTTGTATATAGGGTCAGTATTATAGTAGTTATATTCTTGTATATAGGAGCAGTATTATAGTTGTTATATTCTTGTATATAGGAGCAGTATTATAGTAGTTATATTCTTGTATATAGGGGGCAGTATTATAGTAGTTATATTCTTGTATATAGGGGCAGTATTATAGTAGTTATATTCTTGTATATAGGGGCAGTATTATAGTAGTTATATTCTTGTATATAGGGGCAGTATTATAGTAGTTATATTCTTGTATATAGGGGCAGTATTATAGTAGTTATATTCTTGTATATAGGAATAGTATTATAGTAGTTATATTCTTGTATATAGGGGCAGTACTATAGTAGTTTTAGTCTTGTATATAGGGGGCAGTATTATAGTAGTTTTAGTCTTGTATATAGGGGGCAGTATTATAGTAGTTATATTCTTGTATATAGGGTCAGTATTATAGTAGTTTTAGTCTTGTATATAGGGAGCAGTATTATAGTAGTTATATTCTTGTATATAGGGGGCAGTATTGCTGTAGTTATAGTCTTGTACATTGGGGCAGTGGTATAGTAGTTGGTTGCTTTCTACATTTTCACTTCCCTCCTATCTCTTGGCTGTTGATATGATGGGAAGGACATTGATATTGAGCCTTTTTATTTTGTACTTTGCGGCACTGATTTTTTTGTGACCTTCATTGCTCATTCCTCTTCTTGCTGCCTATTGCGGGTTAAATCTATAAGATTTGGAGTATTAATCACACAATCGCCGTTGTACCGCGCTCAAGTATCCACTTTGGAGCAGAATATGTGAAAACCCTCCTGTTACATGGACGTCTCACGAGTATCTGGATTACACACAACAGATGGCCGGCAGATTACACCTTCCCCTTTTTGTGCAATCACTGCAGGATAATGTTGGACGGTCCCAGTCATTGTGAGGACCTTTCTGCTTCCAGATAATAAGCGGTTGTGTGAAATCTTTGACTCTGAACAGTAATGCGTCAAACAACTGCCCAGCCGTGAAATACAGCGGCCCTGTTAACCCTGCCTTTGCTGGACTATGTGCTGCTGCTGGTTTGTTGCTCTGACTGACAGTGAAATCAACATGCTTTAAAGGGGTTGTCCACATTAGGGGGGGCCAGTTCAACTGCAAGATCATTGTCGCTGCTTAATTATGCCCCCCATATTATCACCGGACCAGACAATCATTGCACTGTGAGGCACATCAAGCATTGAACTGTACCTATTAAAACCAGTGGGTGTCTGTGTAATGCATGGACCCTTCCTCTATATGCACTACTGGGGGGTCTCACAGTACCATTGGCATAGGGAGTATTTCCTAATATATGGCTATTAATGGGACTGATCCTGTTCTGAGTGGGAGCAAGAAGTCTGGCAGGACACCCCCTTCCTTCAATGTTAAGCCCGTCCGCTAATAGATCAGGGCGGCCGCAGGGAGTTCACAAGTCCTGCAGGTCTTCACATACTACAGTAGACCTACCATTCAAGCACTGATTATTGAATCCCGTCCTGTTTGCTAATTATTGACTGGTTTGCTGAATGCTTATTGGCTCTGCAGCGACCCTGAAACGTTTCATGGCGTCCATTGAAATCAGTGATGAGTTTAGTGGATGGTGGCGGTCCATTATGCCGCTCTCGGTTCTGGTTAATAGAGAGGGGTCCCAACCTGGAAACCCCAATTACCTTAAAATAACTCAATAGAACAAATGGAAAAGGGTTTTGTATTCTAGACATCGGCAGTGACATCTGTGAGGATTGGACTTGACAGGAACATGAACTGGATGCGTTCCCAATGGTACCAGGCGGAGCTGACACGGGGGTGCACTGCACGATTGTGGGGCGATGCAGCCGCAGTACGTGGCACCTATTTACAGATTGTGCTATGAAATACTTGCGGTTAAGGGTTTAGCACCTAATATTGTCAAATACAGAAACCTCGGAGTATACGGTATAACGATTTTATTGCATTTCGGGGGGTCAAATTATCCCTAGACATATAAGATATGATGCCTGTATGTGCAGCCGGATAGCCCTGTCCCTAATTGTTGCGTCTGTGGTATGATGGTGACGGGGAAGGGGCTTCACTTCTCTACAAATCTCCCCATTGTGGGCACGACCCGGACAGATCGTGCCAGGCAGAAGTCCCTGAGTAACCCCAGACTATAAAAGTAAAGTTGCCTGCAGTTCTCTTCCCGGTTATTACAGTTATCCAAGAGCCGCTGCATTAATCTGAGGAGTATAAATAGCCTCCTCACTCGTGGGCACCCGGCCTGTAGACCCGTCCGCGTGCCAGCTGATCACTTTAGCCACTGGAACAAAATTCAGCTGCGAACGGTAACAATTCCGAGCCGCGTGCTCAACCTGCAGGTAAATTAATGTCAAGTGAGGAGCCGGTTCTGGCTCCGTCTCCGCAGGCCGCGAGTGTCAGGGACGGCTGTGAATGCTGATATGTGGGTCACTCCTCGTTCCATGGAGCCAGATATTTGGTAGTGAATGAAATCGCCCCGTACTGGTGTCAATCAGCGCTCATATTATGGGATTTTACAATGCCCAGGGGCAGAATATGAGCTTTTAGTGGGATATTAAATGAGGGGGGGGGGTCCCCGGAGTGAGATGCTAATTCTATTACATTGTGTATAAGTAAACAAGTGCGCCGGTGAGAAACATGCGAAATTAAGTACAAGCAGTGATATATTTTTACATTATCCTGACGCCAACAAAAAGGCGGCGCGGGTGGATATTTATAGCCGGCGGCGGGGTCACCGTCCTCTCTCCAGGATAGAGAAGACGACAGGAAGAATCTCATAACATTTATCTTCCCTAATATATGAATATCAGACCCCGCATCTCCGGCTCTGTCTCACAGCTCCCGAGAAACACTTAGGGTCCTGATATATCACACGGCGCCGAGAGGTAACTCGCCTTATCTCCCGCCACATTCACAGCGTGACGATTAAATCTAAACTCGGGAGAGCAGGGATTCTGCTGTAGAACTAGGAGTGCCAGCATGGCCGGACAGTCTGAGATTTAGGTGTTTTGGAACTACAAATCCCAGCATGGCCGGCCACCCTTTCCCTAAGGAACATGTGACTCAGATCATCACAGAATGGCCTCCCCGGCATGCTGAGACTTGTAGTTCTACCACGTCAGCCCACACTTCTGTACCTCGGAGGCCGAGACCGGTCTGCCAGCACGGGAGTGGGCATTATTGGTTATGTAATATATATATATATATCTCTGCCTCTTCTATGTGCACAGGAAAGCTAAATATTAGCCCCCACAGGCAGAGAAGAACAATACTGCAGCGTGCCCCAAAAACGACAAGGATTCAGCCGCAGCAACAATGTAACACCTGGCAGCTGTGTGAACGGGTGCTTAATAACACTACAGGAGATACAATGTATCAGCCCACACAATGTTTCCACAATGAGAAGTAACATTGTAATATTCTGTCATTACTGGAGGCTCTTTACTATTTCTTGTCGTGTTTCCCCCATAGTTGGAGCGCCAAGCTGTACCTGACGCCCAGTAACATTGTCCTGCTGACGGCCATCGCCCTCATTGGGGTGTGTGTTTTCATCCTGGCCATCATTGGCATCCTGCACTGGCAAGAGAAGGTGAGTTTTCTGTTCTATAATCAGCTGGTAAATATGGCGGCGCCAGGCGTGACATACCGAATATACAACCAATTCTAAACAGGATACAGATGATGTCACGTGGTGTAATAATAATAATATGAGGCATGGTTTTGAATAATAATGATATGTACGTTATATATAATCACTTGTGGCTGGTATTACAGCTCAGCCCTATTTACTTGACTGCAATATCTGACGTGGATAAGATTGGCGCGGTTTCTGGGGGGGCGGGGGGGGACTGACCCTACTTTCTTATCTTGGACATCACCTATGATTTGTATAATAATATGTATTATGGCATTCTATATTATATGACAAAAAATCATCTGTATTCCGCCCTGGTCACTGCGATGTTGACCCTATTGTTTACAATGCTGAGTTACTTGACTGTAGTTCGGGATTGTGATTGACAGCTCTGCACTTAACTCCTGCTCTGCCACAGTCCTGTGCTAGGAGATGACTGCTGTCCGCTTCACACACGTTCTATTTCTAGTCTTCATTCTCAAAGTACTAAAAGAGATTCTTATAGACCTAAAGGGAACGATGTTTCTATGAAACGCTGGGTGTAGATTTCAGTCTACGGGGCGTAGAGAGGCTCCTTGATTGACCCTTTTATATATATATATATATATATATATATTAAATCCCTTTTAAAAGGTGTACATAGCCTTTAATAATGAAAATAAGACAAGTGTCCTGTGCATATATTATAGTCACTGCCTTATATACAAGGACAATCGTCCTCACAGCGTCCTCCAGGTTCTACATGTAAGAGAAGGAATCCGTTTCGGATCCATATTAAGCAGAATACAGATATTTTATGACATCGAGGTTAATAACGTGTCTCTTCTGTAATAACGTTCCAGCTTCCTGCAGTTTTATGCTATTAAAAGGGATTTCTCTCTCCTGTCAAAGCCTGCTTGCTGGATTGTTGTCCGCACCAAGCCCGTACATTAAAGGGTTGTTCAGTATGGAAACCCCATTCTCATTACGGAGTTGTGGGTTAACAGAGGGGGTCCTCTGTTCAGGATCCTTCTCTCTTGGTCAGAGTGGAGAGCGGTTACATAGAGCGTCTCTGGAGGACCCGTCCTGTCCTGTATTACAAAGACAACACATTGATATGAATGGACACTGTGTAATGCTACATTTCTCCTGTGGTGGTGCTGCAGGGAAATTGAACACCTACTGCCCGGTTCCCCCAAAAGCTGATCGCCAGGGGTCCTAGCAAGGGGACACTTTGTGACCATCTCATTATCAAGGAACCTTTCTAAACCGTAGGGAATTGACGCTTCTAACAAGTAGGGATTGTTCTGAGTGGACAAGTCCTTTAAGCAGGGTCTTAAGCTGTAATATAGATATTGGTTCTGGAGCACGAGGGGAGGCAATTGAAACCTCACCTTGTAGGAGCTGCCAATGGCCACCAGTGCAGGGTCTCTAACCTCATGAGATCTTACAATTTCATTGGGAGTTAAGAATGTCCAGTGGTCCAGTAAATCTGCTAGTCCGACATTGTGTATGCGGTGCATTATATGATTATTTCTAGAAGCGCCAAGTCGTCTGTTTCTTCTTTTTCCATTCCTATGGCTGCCCTAGACTTAGGATCACAGAAAGTAGGGCAGAGAACAGCGAGACTGCAGGTCGGCCGAAGACAAAAATATCTAGATGTGTGACTGATCATAGACTATTTTGGTAGCATAACCAGGCTGCTAGGAATCACGGATACTGCTCGTTTTTTTTCCCTGAGTTCTTTTTTCTTTCAAGTGACGTAAATGCCCCCTCTACCACATACCTTTGCTCTATAGCGTCCACATACATTAGACTGGCCCTATATGTAACCCATATTTGATAGCTGGGCAGCAATTTCATTCTATATATAAAGTGGAATCTCCATAAATAGTGCAGTCACTGTGTACATACATGACATTACTTCTCCTGTACTGATCCTGAGTTACATCCTGTATTATACTCCAGAGCTGCACTCACTATTCTGCTGGTGGAGTCACTGTGTACATACATTACATTACTTCTCCTGTACTGATCCAGAGTTATATCCTCTATTATACTCCAGAGCTGCACTCACTATTCTGCTGGTGGAGTCACTGTGTACATACATTACATTACTTATCCTGTACTGATCCTGAGTTATATCCTGTATTATACTCCAGAGCTGCACTCACTATTCTGCTGGTGGAGACACTGTGTACATACATTACATTACTTATCCTGTACTGATCCTGAGTTACGTTCTGTATTATACTCCAGAGCTGCACTCACTATTCTGCTGGTGGAGTCACTGTGTACATACATTACATTACTTATCCTGTACTGATCCTGAGTTATATACTGTATTATACTCCAGAGCTGCACTCACTATTCTGCTGGTGGAGTCACTGTGTACATACATTACATTGCTTATCCTGTACTGATCCTGAGTTACGTTCTGTATTATACTCCAGAGCTGCACTCACTATTCTGCTGGTGGAGTCACTGTGTACATACATTACTTATCCTGTACTGATCCTGAGTTACATCCTGTATTATACTCCAGAGCTGCACTCACTATTCTGCTGCTGGAGTCACTGTTTACATACATTACATTACTTATCCTGTACTGATCCTGAGTTACATCCTGTATTATACTCCAGAGCTGCACTCACTATTCTGCTGGTGGAGTCACTGTGTACATACATTACATTATTTATCCTGTACTCATCCTGAGTTACATCCTGTATTATACTCCAGAGCTGCACTCACTATTCTGCTGGTGGAGTCACTGTGTACGTACAGGATAATTAATGTCATGTATCGGCTAGTGGGGTGTCCGTCTACACACTTACTGACTGTTTCCATTAACAACCAGCCTAATTGTGAGTGCAGCTCTGGAATATAACACAGACCGGATCTTAGATCCGCAAATTTAAAAACAAAAACTGCAACAAATGGGTCACGCTGCTGTTTGTATTTGTGTTACATATGAACGTACAGCGGTAGAACATCTTATTTTCACTCCATCTTTAAGTCTGAGTCGGTGACTCCACGAGGTGCAGCGGAGAGGCCGGGACTCGTTAGTGGTTAATGACTTGTTTGATCATGAGGAATAGAACATTGTTGGATCATTAATACAGAATTATATCCGTTATAAACTGGACCCTATTAGTGAATGATACGGAGGCATTATCTGCTGTCGCCGCATCAACTTCCTAATGGTCTCCTCAATCCACTGGGACGTTTTATCTGCTAACCTTGCCCCCCTCCCCCCCCCTCTGTGTTTTTAGAAAGCGGACGACCGGGAGAAGAGACAAGAGGCTCATCGCTTCCATTTTGACGCAATGTGAATGGCAGCGGCTCGTTGGGCATTGACGCCGCGTTTACCCCGATGGACGACCGGGAAATGTCGTGTCTGTATATTTTGCATCTTTTTTTTATTTATTGGTGCGCCTTGATGATTTATGGGCATCCGGTGAACCCAACACGAGGGCGTGCGACGCCGTTGTACATTCTGTCCTGTGGTGTATAATTTATTGGGATTGTGTCATTTGACTGTCCGGGGATTATTATGTATGTGATCGCTGGATCGGTGGGGGTCATTTATAAATCCTGCGCTGTCGCCCCTGGCAACCAGTCAGATACTTTGTTTCCTTTATTAATCTCCATTTGCAGAATAAGGGCTGAAACCTGATTGGTTGCCATTGGCTGCGGCACCGATATTCATGTTTATTCATGACCCCCATCGTCTGTTGTAGGATTTCGGGGGGTTACGCCTGTTACTTTTCTGGGGTTTCGCGTGTTTGCACAAGATTGACAGAAATTAAAGTGGATTTTTTTTTTTATGCTGTTAATGTGGGAAAGTGTTATCTGCAATAAGATAATAAGTGTTTCTGGAAAAGCTTTAATTTTATAAAATATCGGTTCGCTACACCCAGCGATATAACGCAACGTGCAAGAAACGAGTGGGTACGAGGTGCTGGGCACCTCACATATCAAAACCGTGCAAAGAAAATGATCTCATTCCCCTTGCAGCCGGCTTTCTTTATACCAATGATGATGGGGGGGGGGGGTGTTTCTGGGCATCAAGTCAACAAGGGCCACCGTCCCATAACAGCCAATCAGAATGTAGCTTGCATTTTCGAACCTGCCATAGAAAAGCTGTAATCTGATTGGTAGCTGTGGATAACGTTGCAGTTTTCTTATAAATCTTACCCACTGACAAGTTCACTATAGCAGTTGCATTTGCACTGCGGGGGCTCGCGGGGCGCTATTTGTGTTGATTTATTTTCGGTTAATGAAGAATGTGCCAAAGTGATGTGTAAATTGTGTTATTATATAGGATTGTAAACGTTAAGGGTAAACCGACGTCTTCTACTACCCCCTCACCCCATCCCCGGCTGCAATACAGGAGGGCACCGTACCAACTCAACGGGACGTTACTGTCTCCAGCACATCCAGGAAAGCGCCACCTGCTGTCAATTATAATGTTATTACAAGCCACAAGTAGTTCCGTGATTATGTAAAGTCGTAACCTCCCACCCGTCATTCTCCAGCTGTTGCAAAACTACAACTTCCAGCATGCCATGATAGCTCTAGACTGTCAGGGAATTCTGGGAGTTGTAGTTTTGCAATAGCTGGAGAGCCACAGGTTGGAGACCACTCATATACTATGTGAACCTGACCCATGTGTTGCTCTGTAGGCTTCTGGGATGTTTTATTAACCATTTCATTGCCATTTCCTAAGAGACGTTGCTTCGCTCCGGTAATACAGAGTATGAATGACGCCTCCACGCACTACATTCCTGTATCTTGTCCCGTGAACTGATAAACTGACTGATTCATGTATTCCTGACTGATCTGTAATAAAACAAGAGGTGACGTTTCAGAATCCGTGTCCTGTATCTCTGCGCCACCTGCGCCATAATGTAGCACTGAGTAACACTACTCTCGCCAGCCTTATGTGGGATGGTGCCCGACCTTCTGATGGCGCTCCCTACATGATGTACTGTAATACAGTGTACAAATAACCATACATACATTCACACATGCCTTAGTGATGAAATAATACTGCCATACCGCGAAACAGACCTAAGGCCCTGTTCACACTGAGTTTTTTTGCATGCGGAAAAATCAGCCTCAAATTCCTTTACGAAATTTTGAGGCACATTTTGACCTCCCGTCAGAACATTTGCAGCATTTTTCGCCCGCGGCCATTGAGTGCAGTAGGCAAAAACTGCCACGAAAAACGCGACCTCTGCCTCCAATTGATGTCAATGGGAGGTCAGAGAGGGAAACGCCTGAAGATAGGGCATGCCGCTTTTTCCCGCAAGCGTTTTTTTACCGCTCGCTGGAAAGAACCGCCTCCACCTCTCATTGAAATCAATGGGAGGCAAATTCAGGCTTTTTTGGCACGGTTTCCACGTCAAAAACCTGCGCCAAAATACTCTGTGTGAACAGGGCCTAAGAGTGCTATACAAGGTCTAAGTAAAAGTGACATAAATAATATTCACAGAGGTGACAAGTTTGGGTGCCAGGCTGAGGTGCCCCCTTCAGTAGCGGAGACTGGTCCACCCTGGTGACCGCACAGATCGCACACCCTATGGCCGCGCTGCTCACTGGCGCTAGCGATGACCTTGCTGGAAGTAGAAATACACAGACCGACATCTAATTCACTGGATGATGAATTACATAAGAACATTACTCCCCTTTCATGCTACAATAGTAATATATAAAATGGCGCTACTATGGGGTAGTAATCTGACAAATAGGTAAAGAAAACAGAGGGGTGCACAAATTTAGGAGGGATTCTACAGCGCCACAACTGTGTAATATTACCCCAAAACTATAAAGCTAAAACACTAGTTGACCCCAAAACATTTTGGGACTGTTCTAGTTTCTTTGTCGGAGGCTTCAATAGTCGTAAAACGCGTTGTAGTCACTTCTAAAAAGTATTTCCTTGAGGTTTGTGGGGTAATATTACAAGATCCCTATAACCGGCCCAGTCGTGGAGGAGGGACTGTCAGCTGTGTGGACCACAAGTAAACCACTGTAGCAAAGCACGCCTTCTATATGTACCGACACGAAGCACAGGACAGAACAGTGGACTACTTAAAGTGAATGTCCACCTTTTGACACCATAATGGTTTTAGGTTCGATATTCTATGCCTATTTGTTTTTTTAATATATCTTTATCTGGGTCTGAGCTCCGTTTTTCTAAAACAGGGTCCCAAATACACTGAAGTTGCATGATAAAAATACATCTTCCTGCAGCCACCACTAGAGGGCGCTTTAGTCACTTACAGCATACGGTTTTATTATGGAGTTCAATTTATAAACCGTATGCAGTAAGCTCCCCCTAGTGGTGTCTGCAAGCAAACAGAATAATGGCATCTTTAGGCCTTGTTCACACAGAGGATTTTATCCAGTGGAAGAATACGATGTGTTTTCTGCCGATATCCCGCAGCAGAAATCCAAAGCTGATTCTCTGTTTTCTGTTGCAGTTTAGAGCCACGTTTCTCACATGCAGATTCAATGGGGATAATCTGCTTGTGGCTTCTTACGCAGTTTTCGCAGCGGAATATGCAGGGGAAACCACGAAAAGAAGTGACATATCCCCCTTTTTTATTTTTTTCTGCGAGGCAGTTTGCTATTCCGCCTGCTGAAAATTCAATTAACATCAATGGGAGGCCTATTACCAATGGTATTCGTGCAGATTCCAACGCGGGAAACCTGGTTGTAATCAGTGTAAAAATTAATTAGTGTGAACAGGGCCTTATGTAATGCAGTGGATTTGGAGCTCTGTCAGAGCCCCAACCAGTATAAAGATCTATTAGGAAATTAATTCGTACCTATTTACATAAAAAAAACACTTTAGGCAAAGGCTGAACGGCGACTTCGGCCTTGACACGTGTCGCACTACCTTCATCGAATGTCAATGTGGTCGCATTGTAACCTGCAGGTTACCGTGACACTATAGTCGCAAGAAATCCAAACCCGCTGTACTTCTTGCGACTGTGGGATCACGGTTGTGGCAACTTGCGGGTCGCAAAGCAACCCCATACACTTTCATTACTGCGATGTGCAGAGCGCAAGACAGCGATCTCTGGATGCGCGACCTATGTTGCGGACAAGGTTGCCGTGTAGTCCTAGCCTAAAGTGAACGACAGAAATATTGAAGCACAATCGTCGCATTGGTTTTTATTAGCATTTAGGACACACGATTGCAGATTTTTTTTCTTCTTAAATATACAAAAGGTTCTGCAATATAAACCCAAAAAAAAAAATCCTAGAAACGGTGAATCCCTGGGTAATTGATGTAGCAGGATTTGTTTAGTCACTACTACCTGTGCTTTAATATACGTCCTGCCGACACCGCCAGATTATGAGCCTGTTTAAATTCAGCCGCTCATTTACAACCAATAATCGGGATCAACATCTGGAGTAAAAACAACATTGCATCAGATTTTACCAAGAACCTGAGCCCCATCCCGGAGGAATCAGTCTCGAGAGCACAGGCTTCATAGTCGCACTATCTGACCTACATATCGAAAGTGACGAGAATAATTATAGAAGATCATCGCCTCGCGTCCGATCACCTGACTCCAGTCTTCAGCACGAGCGATAGAACCACCGGAGTTATTACACATGATTTTGCATTGTTTGAGGTTTCTCTACAAGCCTTTGAAATCAAGGAACTGTCTCGGCTGACTGACAGCGAAGGGTATATGGGATGTGTGTATTTACTGACAGATGTAGCAGAGCGAGTTTGTTCCTTGGCACAACCAAGGCCTCGTTCACACATACACGTTCCTGAAGAGGGGGCTAATGTTAGTCCGTGCAGCTACATCTTTATCTCTCCGATTCCATAGGAATCCATGGGGAAAAAGCCTCTATTGCGGACAAGAATAGGACATGTTATATATCTTACAGATCATTTCTACGGCACCGACACATCCGTTAGTATACGGAAAAGTGTCTGTGGCCAATAGAAATGAATGTGTCTGCAACTTCATCCATAATTAAGGATGAAAACTACGGTCATGTGCATGGGTCCTTACAGCCAACGAAATGTTCAAGAACATATTCAGCTCTGCTACATCTGTATGGCTTGGATGTTCCGTAGCCAACAATCCCATGTGCTGCATATACAGGAGAACTGCAACTCTCCCTGACCTCCGCACCCACACGATTTAGCAAGTATTACATCAAGCGTCGTCACAGGTCACGCGTTCCGTCCCAGCAGCTTCCATTTCTACCTGACCAAAGCCAAGCAGATTTCACTTATAAAAATAAACATAAGATAAGAACAAATTCACAGTAAGTTTCCTCTAAGACGAAGCTGTCAAGAGAAAGTTGCTGTCATTAAGATCCTTAACAATTTGTCACTTTATTCTGCCAGTTAAATGCTACATTTGTAGACGCCGGTAGAACAATGCATGGGAAGAAGACATCACGAGGGGGTAATAATTCACCCCTGGAATATGGGAAGGAAATCTATATATGAATATGTCAGCATTTCTATAGAAACAGAGGAAGCCTTAGGGAACGAGCTGTAACAATCTGCCGTATGATGGTAACAAATGCGCAGAGGGAAGTATAGGACATGAGAAGAATGGCGCGGTGGATACATCTGGACCGGGCGACCCGTGTCTTGCAGCAGCGGCTCCTATGAGCTCTGACTGTTTATTTACCAGCAAACAACACATCATAAAAATGAACACTTAACCTCGCTTCAGCAGTCATCTCAATCCCATCTCCCAGAAAAATACAGACATCTGAAGATTTCATACAGTAAAACTGCTGCCAAGGCGATAGCCACAGGCGGCTGGACCCAGGCACCGCTTCAATGGGCACCGGCTGCCAAGGACTGTTCTGAGAAATTATATTTTCACTCTGTAGCAAGGCAGCAGGCCACAACCTTGTGCTTAACCAAAGAAAAATCTAGGAATTGTGAACTCATAAGCAATTATTTTCAGCGTTACCTTATAAGAACGTGCCCCTATGAGCGTGCCTCTGTATTCATCTATAGGGTGAACCAGAAATTGGCTAATATGGATGGCAAATAACCGCAAGACAATACACACTGCTCTGGCCAAGGGAGCAGGAGACATGCATGTCCTAGAATGAGATTCTACTGTATTTGTGGGTAAGGTCAGTCTGCAGCAGGTAAAGCTACCACAAAAAAGTAGAAAATATTTTTTCTAATCTATAATTGCGATTGGTGGGTATCCTTGATGCAGAGCTCCCACCAATTCTCATAAGGAAGTAGCAAACCGGAAACCCCTTAGGCTGGATTTACACAAGACGGAAATGCTGCGGATTTTACGCAGCACAATATGAATAATATTCATAATATGAATCTTACACACAGCATTTTTTTCGAAAAACGCCACTACAGTTTTTGATGTTTTTTTTAACCAAAGCCAGAAATTTCCCATTCCTGTTGAATCCACTTCTGGCTTTGCCTCAATGAACAGTATGAAATACTGCGCTATTTTTTAAAACAAACGCTGTGTGTGAAATCTCTCTTCAGATAATTTTTAGCCATTGAGAAAACCTTCATCTTCGGTCGAGTAGGTAAAATTAGAAATATACGGCAATGCTCTCTATTAGCATCGACAAGGGCGAGTTAAAACTGGTCCAATGCGTTCATTTCCTGAGAAGCTTCACCAGAACACAGTAACGACAGTGACGATCTGCAGATAATTACAGTCCGCTGCCAATATCATTATTCCTCATTCTGGCAGACAATAAAAGAGCGATGTCAATTTCATAGAGTTTTGGACGGATCCACCAGAAAATAATAATCAGAGTTATAAAAACGCTCTGGCATTACAGCGCTGCCCAGTCGTCCGGAACTGGGACATACGGATTCATTCATAACCATGAAGCGGTGGACTCCCATGGTGTCATTTTAGTCCTCACGTTCTTGGCTGCCCAGTCTCCTGCACTAAATCTCTGTGCCCAAAACTCAATTGGTTCATCTGAGAAGACGGTTAATATGGGACAAAGCTCATGTGTCCGGAAACTCAGGAAAAAAACAAAACATACATTGAAGTATCCTATACTGCCAGCAAAGAAAGGGATGGGGGGTAAAGTTATAATCTCCCAATAGTCATTATAATGGTACTGATCATGTTATGGGTAACTCCAGTCACTATTGATATTAACAAGACCAGTGATAGTTTACATAGTAAAGACAATTTAAAAATCCAGTTTTAATTAATCAGTTTCTTCTGATATTCTAAAAACTGCTTCATTCAACAGGAAGATCGTGGTTACCAGATTGTCTTTTCCCTAAAAAAAAGAAGCTTTCACCTGTATATAACTACTAAAGATGTTAAATACTAGAATATAATTAGAATACTGCCCCCTATGTTAAAGAATATAACTACTATAATACTGCTCCCTATATTCAAGAATATAACTACTATAATACTGCCCCCTATATTCAAGAATATAACTACTATAATACTGCCCCTATATACAAGAATATAACTACTATAATACTGCCCTCTATATTCAAGAATATAACTACTATAATACTGCCCCTATATACAAGAATATAACTACTATAATACTGCTCCTATGTACAAGAATATAACTAATAGAATACTTCCCCTATATACAAGAATACAAATACTATAATAATGCTCCTATATACAAGAATATAACTACTATAATACTGCCCCTTTATACAAGAATATAACTACTATAATAATGCCCCCTATACACAAGAATATAACTACTATAATACTGCCCCTATATACAAGAATATAACTACTATAATACTGCCCCCATATACAAGAATATAACTACTATAATAATGCCCCCTATATATATATACAAGAATATAACTACTATAATACTGCTCCCTATATACAAGAATATAACTACTATAAGGGTATGTGCACACACACTAATTACGTCCGTAATATACGGACGTATTTCGGCCGCAAGTTCCGGACCGAACTCAGTGCAGGGAGCCGGGCTCCTAGCATCATAGTTATGTACGATGCTAGGAATCCCTACCTCTCTGCAGGACAACTGTCCCGTACTATAATCATGTTTTCAGTACGGGACAGTAGTTCCATGGAGAGGCAGGGACTCCTAGCATCGTACATAAGTATGATGCTAGGAGCCCTGCTCCCTGCACTGTGTTCGGTCCACAACTTGCAGCCGAAATACGTCCGTCAATTACGGACGTAATTAGTGTGTGTGCACATACCCTAATACTGCTCCCTATATACAAGAATATAACTACTATAATACTGCCCCCTATATACAAGAATATAACTACTATAATACTGCCTATATATACAAGAATATAACTACTATAATACTGCCCCTATATACACAAGAATATAACTACTATAATACTGCCCCCTATATACAAGAATACAACTACTATAATACTACCCCCTATATACAAGAATATAACTACTATAATACTGCCCCCTATATACAAGAATATAACTACTATAATACAGCCCCCTATTTACAAGAATATAACTACTATAATACTGCTCCTATATACAAGAATATAACTAATATAATACTGCCCATATATACAATATAACTACTATAATACTGCCCCCTATATACAAGAATATAACTACTATAATACTGCCCCTATATACAAGAATATAACTACTATAATACTGCTCCTATGTACAAGAATATAACTAATAGAATACTTCCCCTATATACAAGAGTACAAATACTATAATAATGCTCCTATATACAAGAATATAACTACTATAATACTGCCCCCTATATACAAGAATATAACTACTATAATACAGCCCCCTATTTACAAGAATATAACTACTATAATACTGCTCCTATATACAAGAATATAACTAATATAATACTGCCCATATATACAATATAACTACTATAATACTGCCCCCTATATACAAGAATATAACTACTATAATACTGCCCCTATATACAAGAATATAACTACTATAATACTGCTCCTATGTACAAGAATATAACTAATAGAATACTTCCCCTATATACAAGAGTACAAATACTATAATAATGCTCCTATATACAAGAATATAACTACTATAATACTGCCCCTATATACAAGAATATAACTACTATAATACTGCCCCCATATACAAGAATATAACTACTATAATACTGCCCCCTATATACAAGAATATAACTACTATAATACTGCCCCTATATACAATATAACTACTATAATACTGCCCCTATATACAAGAATATAACTACTATAATACGGCTCCTATGTACAAGAATATAACTACTATAATAATGCCCCCTATACACAATAGAACTACTATAGTACTGCCCCAATATACAAGAAAATAACTACTATAATACTGCCCCCTATATACAAGAATATAACTACTATAATAATGCCCCTATATACAAGAATATAACTACTATAATACTGCCCCTATATACAAGAATATAACTACTATAATACTGCTCCCTATATACAAGAATATAACTACTATAATACTGCCCCTATATACAAGAATAGAACTGCTATAATACTGCCCCTATATACAAGAATATAACTACTATAATACTGCCCCCTATTTACAAGAATATAACTACTATAGTACTGCCCCTATATACAGGAATATAACTACTATAATACTGCTCCTATATACAAGAATATAACTACTATAATACTGCCCCCGATATACAAGAATATAACTACTATAATACTGCCCCTATATACAAGAATATAACTACTATAATACTGCTCCTATATACAAGAATATAACTACTATAATACTGCAGTATTATAGTAGTTATATTCTTGTATATAGGAGCAGTATTATAGTAGTTATATTCTTGTATATAGGGGGCAGTATTATAGTAGTTATATTCTCGTATATAGGGGGCAGTATTATAGTAGTTATATTCTTGTATATAGGAGCAGTATTATAGTAGTTATATTCTTGTATATAGGGGCAGTATTATAGTAGTTATATTCTTGTATATAGGGGCAGTATTATAGTAGTTATATTCTTGTATATAGGGGCAGTATTATAGTAATTATATTATTGTACATATGGGGCAGTATTAGGGCGGGTTCACACATGGCGGAATTCCACTTAAATTCCGCTGCGGACACTCCGCAGCGTTAATCCGCAGCGGAGCCGTTTCTCCATTGACTTTCACTTTAAATTAGCAGTGTTCGTTTACACGATGCGTACAATTCCGCTGCGGAGCATAGGCTGCGGAGCGGAATTTGGTGTCCGCAGCATGCTCTGTCTGTTGCGGAGCAGTGGCGGACTCATGGCGGAATTTCTCCATTGACTTCAATGGAGATTCAAAGTTCCGCAATGAAGTCCGCAGCTGTCATGCACATGTCATGTGTGCTGCGGATACGTCTTGCTTTTTTAACTTGACATTTCTTCATTCTGGCTGGACCTATGTATTTCTAGGTCTACAGCCAGACTGAGGAAGTCAATGGGGCTCCCGTAATGACGGGAGCGTTGCTAGGAGACGTCTGTAAATAGTCACTGTCCAGGGTGCTGAAAGAGTTACGCGATCGGCAGTAACTGTTTCTGCACCCGGGACAGTGACTACCGATCACAATATACATGTATCTGTAAAAAAACATATAAGTTCATACTTACCGAGAACTCCCTGCGTCTGTCTCCAGTCCGGCCTCCCAGGATGACGATTCAGTGTAAGTGACGGCTGCAGCCAATCACAGGCAAAGCACAGGCTGCAGCGGTCACATGGACTGGCGCGTCATCCAGGGAGGTCGGGCTGGATGCCGAAAGAGGGACGCGTCACCAAGACAACGGCCGGTAAGTATGAAAATCGTTTCCTTTCACTAGGGAAAGTGCTGTCCCTTCTCTCTATCCTGCACTGATAGGGAGAAGGGAAGCACTTTTCCCGCAGTCTGCAGCAGCTAGTCCGCATCAATGTACTGCACATTTTGTGCAGATCCGCTGCAGAATCTGCAACGCAGATTCTGTGCGGCATCGATGCGGACAGTTGCGGAGGAATTCCGCCATGTGTGGTCATGCCCTTATAGTAGTTATATTCTTGTATATAGGGGCAGTATTATAGTAGTTATATTCTTGTATATAGGGGCAGTATTATAGTAGTTATATTCTTGTGTATAGGGGCAGTATTATAGTAGTTCTATTCTTGTATATAGGGGCAGTATTATAGTAGTTCTATTCTTGTATATAGGGGCAGTATTATAGTAGTTGTATTCTTGTGTATAGGGGCAGTATTATAGTAGTTCTATTCTTGTATATAGGGGGCAGTATTATAGTAGTTATATTCTCGTATATAGGGGGCAGTATTATAGTAGTTATATTCTTGTATATAGGAGCAGTATTATAGTAGTTATATTCTTATATATAGGAGGCAGTATTATAGTAGTTATATTCTTGTATATAGGGGGCAGTATTATAGTAGTTATATTATTGTATATAGGGGCAGTATTATAGTAGCTATATTCTTGTATATAAGGGCAGTATTATAGTAGTTATATTCTTGTATATAGGGGGCAGTATTATAGTAGTTCTATTCTTGTATATATGGGGCAGTATTATAGTAGTTATATTCTCGTATATATGGGGCAGTATTATAGTAGTTATATTCTTGTATATAGGAGCAGTATTATAGTAGTTATATTCTCGTATATAGGGAGCACTATCATAGTAGTTATATTCTTGTATATAGGGGCAGTATTAGAGTAGTTATATTCTTATATATAGGAGGTAGCATTATAGTAGTTATATTCTTGTATATAGGGGCAGTATTATAGTAGTTATATTCTTGTATATAGGAGCAGTATTATAGTAGTTATATTCTTATATATAGGAGGCAGTATTATAGTAGTTATATTCTTGTATATACGACACTATTATGGTAGCTATATTCTTGGATATAGGGGACAGTATTATAGCATTAATATTCTCGTATATAAAGACAGTGTTATAGCAGTTATATTCTTGTATATAGGGGGCAGTATTATAGTAGTTATATTCTTGTATATAGGGGCAGTATTATAGTAGTTATATTCTTGTATATAGGAGCAGTATTATAGTAGTTATATTCTTATATATAGGAGGCAGTATTATAGTAGTTATATTCTTGTATATACGACACTATTATGGTAGCTATATTCTTGGATATAGGGGACAGTATTATAGCATTAATATTCTCGTATATAAAGACAGTGTTATAGCAGTTATATTCTTGTATATAGGGGCAGTATTAGAGTAGTTATGTTCTTGTATACAGGGAGCAGTATTATAGTAGTTATATTCTTGTATATAGGGGCAGTATTATAGTAGTTATATTCTTGTATATAAGGAGCAGTATTATAGTAGTTATATTCTTGTATATAGGAGGCAGTATTATAGTAGTTATATTCTTGTATATAGGAGCAGTATTATAGTAGTTATATTCTTGTATATAGGGGGCAGTATTATAGTAGTTATATTCTCGTATATAGGGGGCAGTATTATAGTAGTTATATTCTTGTATATAGGAGCAGTATTATAGTAGTTATATTCTTGTATATAGGGGCAGTATTATAGTAGTTATATTCTTGTATATAGGGGCAGTATTATAGTAATTATATTATTGTACATATGGGGCAGTATTATAGTAGTTATATTCTTGTATATAGGGCAGTATTATAGTAGTTATATTCTTGTATATAGGGGCAGTATTATAGTAGTTATATTCTTGTATATAGGGGCAGTATTATAGTAGTTATATTCTTGTATATAGGGGCAGTATTATAGTAGTTATATTCTTGTATATAGGGTGCAGTATTATAGTAGTTATATTCTTGTATATAAGAGGCAGTATTATCGTAGTTATATTCTTGTGTATAGGGGCAGTATTATAGTAGTTCTATTCTTGTATATAGGGGCAGTATTATAGTAGTTCTATTCTTGTATATAGGGGGCAGTATTATAGTAGTTATATTCTCGTATATAGGGGGCAGTATTATAGTAGTTATATTCTTGTATATAGGAGCAGTATTATAGTAGTTATATTCTTATATATAGGAGGCAGTATTATAGTAGTTATATTCTTGTATATAGGGGGCAGTATTATAGTAGTTATATTATTGTATATAGGGGCAGTATTATAGTAGCTATATTCTTGTATATAAGGGCAGTATTATAGTAGTTATATTCTTGTATATAGGGGGCAGTATTATAGTAGTTCTATTCTTGTATATATGGGGCAGTATTATAGTAGTTATATTCTCGTATATATGGGGCAGTATTATAGTAGTTATATTCTTGTATATAGGAGCAGTATTATAGTAGTTATATTCTCGTATATAGGGAGCACTATCATAGTAGTTATATTCTTGTATATAGGGGCAGTATTAGAGTAGTTATATTCTTATATATAGGAGGTAGCATTATAGTAGTTATATTCTTGTATATAGGGGCAGTATTATAGTAGTTATATTCTTGTATATAGGAGCAGTATTATAGTAGTTATATTCTTATATATAGGAGGCAGTATTATAGTAGTTATATTCTTGTATATACGACACTATTATGGTAGTTATATTCTTGTATATAGGGGACAGTATTATAGCATTAATATTGTCGTATATAAAGACAGTGTTATAGCAGTTATATTCTTGTATATAGGAGCAGTATTAGAGTAGTTATATACTTGTATATAGGGGCAGTATTATAGTAGTTATGTTCTTGTATACAGGGAGCAGTATTATAGTAGTTATATTCTTGTATATAGGGGCAGTATTATAGTAGTTATATTCTTGTATATAAGGAGCAGTATTATAGTAGTTATATTCTTGTATATAGGGACAGTATTATAGTAGTTATATTCTTGTATATAGGGACAGTATTATAGTAGTTATATTCTTGTATATAGGGGCAGTATTATAGTTGTTATATTCTTGTATATAGGGGCAGTATTATAGTAGTTATATTCTTGTATATAGGGACAGTATTATAGTAGTTATATTCTTGTATATAGGAGGCAGTATTATAGTAGTTATATTCTTGTATATAGTGGCAGTATTATAGTAGTTATATTCTTGTATATAGGGGCAGTATTATAGTAGTTCTATTCTTGTATATAGGAGCAGTATTATAGTAGTTCTATTCTTGTATATAGGAGCAGTATTATAGTAGTTATATTCTTGTATATCGGGGGCAGTATTATAGTAGTTATATTCTTGTATATAGGGGGCAGTATTATAGTAGTTATATTCTTGTATATAGGAGCAGTATTATAGTAGTTATATTCTTGTATATAGGGGCAGTATTATAGTAGTTATATTCTTGTATATAGGAGCCGTATTATAGTAGTTATATTCTTGTATATAGGGGGCAGTATTATAGTAGTTATATTCTTGTATATAGGGGCAGTATTATAGTAGTTATATTCTTGTATATAGGGGCAGTATTATAGTAGTTATATACTTGTATATAGGAGCAGTATTCTAAAATAGTTATATTCTTGTATATAGGAGCAGTATTATAGTAGTTATATTCTTGTATATAGGGGCAGTATTATAGTAGTTATATTCTTGTATATAGATGCAGTATTATAGTAGTTATATTTTTGTATATAGGAGCAGTATTATAGTAGTTATATTCTTGTATATAGGGGGCAGTATTATAGTAGTTATATTCTTGTATATAGGGGCAGTATTATAGTAGTTATATCCTTGTATATAGGGGCAGTATTATAGTAGTTATATTCTTGTATATAGGGGAAGTATTATAGTAGTTATATTCTTGTATATAGGAGCAGTATTATAGTAGTTATATTCTTGTACATAGGGGGCAGTATTATAGTAGTTATATTCTTGTATATAGGGGCAGTATTATAGTAGTTATATTCTTGTATATAGGGGCAGTAATATAGTAGTTATATTCTTGTACATAGAGGGCAGTATTATAGTAGTTATATTCTTGTATATAGGAGCAGTAATATAGTAGTTCTATTCTTGTACATAGGGAGCAGTATTTTAGTAGTTATATTCTTGTACATAGGGAGCAGTATTATAGTAGTTATATTCTTGTACATAGGGAGCAGTATTTTAGTAGTTATATTCTTGTACATAGTGAGCAGTATTATAGTAGTTATATTCTTGTATATAGGAGCAGTATTATAGTAGTTATATTCTTGTATATAGGGGGCAGTATTATAGTAGTTATATTCTTGTATATAGGAGCAGTATTATAGTAGTTATATTCTTGTATATAGGGGGCAGTATTATAGTAGTTATATTCTTGTATATAGGGGCAGTATTATAGTAGTTATATTCTTGTATATAGGGGCAGTATTATTGTAGTTCTATTCTTGTACATAGGGAGCAGTATTATAGTAGTTATATTCTTGTATATAGGGGTCAGTATTATAGTAGTTATATTCTTGTACATAGGGGGCAGTATTAAGGGCATGACCACACGTGGCGGATTTCCTCCGCAACTGTCCGCATCAATGCCGCACAGAATCTGCGTTGCAGATTCTGCTGCGGATCTGCACAAAATGTGCAGAAAATTGATGCGGACTAGCTGCTGCGGACTGCGGGAAAAGTGCTTCCCTTCTCCCTATTCAGTGCAGGATAGAGAGAAGGGACAGCACTTTCCCTAGTGAAAGTAAACGATTTTCATACTTACCGGCCGTTGTCTTGGTGACGCGTCCCTCTTTCGGCATCCAGCCCGACCTCCCTGGATGACGCGCCAGTCCATGTGACCGCTGCAGCCTGTGCTTGGCCTGTGATTGGCTGCAGCCGTCACTTACACTGAATCGTCATCCTGGGAGGCCGGACTGGAGACAGACGCAGGGAGTTCTCGGTAAGTATGAACTTATATGTTTTTTTACAGATACATGTATATTGAGATCGGTAGTCACTGTCCCGGGTGCAGAAACAGTTACTGCCGATCGCGTAACTCTTTCAGCACCCTGGACAGTGACTATTTACAGACGTCTCCTAGCAACGCTCCCGTCATTACGGGAGCCCCATTGACTTCCTCAGTCTGGCTGTAGACCTAGAAATACATAGGTCCAGCCAGAATGAAGAAATGTCATGGTAGTAAAACCAATACGCTCCGCAGCACACATAAGATCTGCGGACTTCATTGCGGAATTTTGACTCTCCATTGAAGTCAATGGAGAAATTCCGCCATGAGTCCGCCACTGCTCCGCAACAGACAGAGCATGCTGCGGACACCAAATTCCGCTCCGCAGCCTATGCTCCGCAGCGGAATTTTACGCATCGTCTAAACGAACACTGCTAAATTAAAGTGTAAGTCAATGGACAAACGGCACCGCTGCGGATTAACGCTGCGGAGTGTCCGCAGCGGAATTTAAGTGAAATTCCGCCACGTGTGAACCCGCCCTTATAGTAGTTCTATTCTTGTACATAGGGAGCAGTATTCTAGTATTTTTCACTGATGTAGTAAATATATTTACCTTGGTTTGTCAAGTCATTAAGTTGTTGTGCTTGAAAAGTGAAAAGCACATTTTTGGCCCAGAAACTTGCTCACAGCAGTTGTAAATTCTTCTGTTCCTCATGAGAGCTTATATGAAAGTTTATTATTCTTTGGGCTCAAGAGGCATAACTTGAAACTCCTGGGCCCCAATGAAAAATATTTAACGGGGGCCCCCAACCTGCCATGTATAACACTGGAGACACAAGGTACCAGGGCGCAGGTGCCAGTGTTAGCTCTGCACCCCCTATAGCTAAGCCCCTGTGCAGTGGAGATCTCACAGAGTAAAGGGAATACTGTATGAATTCTCCGCTGAAGCTTGAGGCATGACGGGAGGACACTATTTTACAAGGGCACTAATGCACAGTTCCCTATCCCCCCCACTTATCTTTACATTCGTGTATGTCTGCGCACCCCTCCCCCTTCACATCAAATATTCAGAAATATTATTATTCCAGTGTAAAATCCTCCACTTCACAATATGGGGAAATGTCACTTATAAATACATATTTGCTAATGGTGTCACCTAGACGCACAGCGGCAGATGTCATGTATGTCAGCTAGTCCTGCACATTACGGCTGCTTATGTTGGTGCTGGCTGGGATATAAGACGGTGAGATGAGGGGAGGGCGGCTTGTGGAATAAGACCGCTCTGGACATATGATTAAAGAGGTTATACACGATTAGAATAACGTCTGCTTTCTACCAGACACGGTGCCATACCTGTCCATTGAGGTGAATGAGGCTGAGCTGCAGTACCACACACAACCTGTGGACAGATGTGGCGCTGTTTCTGGAAGAAAGAAGTCATATTTTTGTAATCCACAGTGTCAGGTAGGCCTGTTTGAGTTCTGACAGATTTTGGGTCCCCCTCTTATAGGATGAACACAGCTGAGGTATTTTTACTGGGATTGGGCCGCTTTGTGATGGAAACTTTATGTAAAACGAAGTTGTCACAAATCATACAACCTCTGTATCCTTTTTATCCATTCACATTGCCGGTCTAATTATACATGTCACTTCACCATGACTCAAAGTAGGGAAACTGTAACAAGAAATCTCCAAATGTGAACATAGATAACAGAGGGCCCAATATGGGGACCCTTGTTCTCTAACAGGTGATTTGCCAAGATTAAGGTCCTCCTCATTGCTTGTCACCATAATATCTCTAGTAAATTCCTTATTGGTGTGAGTGACAATGTCTCTTATTACAATCTACAGGTAATTAGGATCCATTGTTACCATTATATGCCCCCTAGTGGTCTGCAGAAAGCACTAATGCGGCCCCTTGTCTACAGGGCCCCAGTGCAGCAGCGCAAAATGCATGTCCTCTCCTGGTTAAAGTGATGCACAATCTAAAGATCATCTTATCTCCATTGTGCACTGTGCAGTTTAATACGAACTACTGATTCCTGTTATCAGCCAGATTAGACTAATGAGAGGGTGACTGTAGAGTTCTTCAGCGGGATGAATAACCAGAAGTGCAAAAATCTTCTTGCCCCCAAGATCCCTACTTTATATCACATATCTCCAGTGCAGGAACCTCCAGAGACATTACATCATATGTGACTGATATCAGCCGCTCCTCTTATAACACTCCAGTACTATTATATCCTCCAGAGACATTACATCATATGTGTGACTGATATCAGCCGCTCCTCTTATAACACTCCAGCACTATTATATCCTCCAGAGACATCATATGTGACTGATATCAGCCGCTCCTCTTATAACACTCCAGTACTATTATATCCTCCAGAGACATTACATCATATGTGACTGATATCAGCCGCTCCTCTTATAACACTCCAGTACTATTATATCCTCCAGAGACATTACATCATATGTGTGACTGATATCAGCCGCTCCTCTTATATCACTCCAGTACTATTATATCCTCCAGAGACATTACATCATATATGTGACTGATATCAGCCGCTCCTCTTATAACGCTCCAGCACTATTATATCCTCCAGAGACATTACATCATATGTGACTGATATCAGCCGCTCCTCTTATATCACTCCAGCACTATTATATCCTCCAGAGACATTACATCATATGTGACTGATATCAGCCGCTCCTCTTATATCACTCCAGTACTATTATATCCTCCAGAGACATTACATCATATGTGACTGATATCAGCCGCTCCTCTTATAACACTCCAGTACTATTATATCCTCCAGAGACATTACATCATATGTGTGACTGATATCAGCCGCTCCTCTTATAACACTCCAGCGCTATTATATCCTCCAGAGACATTACATCATATGTGACTGATATCAGCCGCTCCTATTATATCACTCCAGTACTATTATATCCTCCAGAGACATTACATCATATATGTGACTGATATCAGCAGCTCCTCTTATAACACTCCAGTACTATTATATCCTCCAGAGACATTACATCATATATGTGACTGATATCAGCCGCTCCTCTTATATCACTGCAGTACTATTATATCCTCCAGAGACATTACATCATGTGTGACTGATATCAGCCGCTCCTCTTATAACACTCCAGTACTATTATATCCTCCAGAGACATTACATTATATGTGACTGATATCAGCCGCTCCTCTTATAACACTCCAGTACTATTATATCCTCCAGAGACATTACATCATATGTGACTGATATCAGCCGCTCCTCTTATAACACTCCAGTACTATTATATCCTCCAGAGACATTACATCATATGTGACTGATATCAGCCGCTCCTCTTATATCACTCCAGTACTATTATATCCTCCAGAGACATTACATCATATGTGACTGATATCAGCCGCTCCTCTTATAACCCTCCAGTACTATTATATCCTCCAGAGACATTACATCATATGTGTGACTGATATCAGCAGCTCCTCTTATATCACTCCAGTACTATTATATCCTCCAGAGACATTACATCATATGTGTGACTGATATCAGCCGCTCCTATTATATCACTCCAGTACTATTATATCCTCCAGAGACATTACATCATATGTGACTGATATCAGCCGCTCCTCTTATAACACTCCAGCACTATTATATCCTCCAGAGACATTACATCATATGTGACTGATATCAGCCGCTCCTCTTATAACACTCCAGTACTATTATATCCTCCAGAGACATTACATCATATGTGACTGATATCAGCAGCTCCTCTTATATCACTCCAGTACTATTATATCCTCCAGAGACATTACATCATATGTGACTGATATCAGCCGCTCCTCTTATAACACTCCAGCACTATTATATCCTCCAGAGACATTACATCATGTGTGACTGACATCAGCCGCTCCTCTTATATCACTCCAGCACTATTATAATCTCCAGAGACATTACTTCATATGTGACTGATATCAGCCGCTCCTATTATAACACTCCAGCACTATTATATCCTCCAGAGACATTACATCATATGTGTGACTGATATCAGTCGCTCCTCTTATATCACTCCAGCACTATTATATCCTCCAGAGACATTTACAGTAGATGATATACGTGACTGATATCAGCCGCTCCTCTTATATCACTCCAGTACTATTATATCCTCCAGAGACATTACATCATATGTGTGACTGATATCAGCAGCTCCTCTTATATCACTCCAGTACTATTATATCCTCCAGAGACATTACATCATATGTGTGACTGATATCAGCCGCTCCTATTATATCACTCCAGTACTATTATATCCTCCAGAGACATTACATCATATGTGACTGATATCAGCCGCTCCTCTTATAACACTCCAGCACTATTATATCCTCCAGAGACATTACATCATATGTGACTGATATCAGCCGCTCCTCTTATAACACTCCAGTACTATTATATCCTCCAGAGACATTACATCATATGTGACTGATATCAGCAGCTCCTCTTATATCACTCCAGTACTATTATATCCTCCAGAGACATTACATCATATGTGACTGATATCAGCCGCTCCTCTTATAACACTCCAGCACTATTATATCCTCCAGAGACATTACATCATGTGTGACTGACATCAGCCGCTCCTCTTATATCACTCCAGCACTATTATAATCTCCAGAGACATTACTTCATATGTGACTGATATCAGCCGCTCCTATTATAACACTCCAGCACTATTATATCCTCCAGAGACATTACATCATATGTGTGACTGATATCAGTCGCTCCTCTTATATCACTCCAGCACTATTATATCCTCCAGAGACATTTACAGTAGATGATATACGTGACTGATATCAGCCGCTCCTCTTATATCACTCCAGTACTATTATATCCTCCAGAGACATTACATCATATGTGTGACTGATATCAGCAGCTCCTCTTATATCACTCCAGTACTATTATATCCTCCAGAGACATTACATCATATGTGTGACTGATATCAGCAGCTCCTCTTATATCACTCCAGCACTATTATATCCTCCAGAGACATTACATCATATGTGTGACTGATATCAGCAGCTCCTCTTATATCACTCCAGTACTATTATATCCTCCAGAGACATTACATCATATGTGTGACTGATATCAGCCGCTCCTCTTATATCACTCCAGCACTATTATAATCTCCAGAGACATTACTTCATATGTGACTGATATCAGCCTGTCCTATTATAACACTCCAGCACTATTATATCCTCCAGAGACATTTACAGTAGATGATATACGTGACTGATATCAGCCGCTCCTTTTTATAATGCTGCTGTACTATTATAAGCTCCGGACTGTAAGGTTAGTGGTCCTTTAATAATAGTGTGAATAAATATTGTTTGTTAATCTTATTGGATGTAACACAGGCTTTATATGGTGCTGAAAGAACAGCTCCTGCGTCTTCATACAGATGAGGGTATTCATTGGATGGATGGACAGACAGATAATTATATGTATATAGTGACTTACACTGGTCATTTCTGCATTTAGTTTCCCCCCACCCTCCAGGATTACAGTATAAACTGCATTGTGCTTGTCTGTGATATTGAACATGTAAATCGCACTGCTGATATATTATCTGTGGTCCCTAATAGTCCCTTAGATAAAAACCTACTGCAGGACATCAATGTGCACAAAACAAAAATGACAGGCTTAGCTCTGCTACATCTGCAAGTACATACAGAACACTGGAGCTCAGGTGTCTAACTCCTCCGGCAGTAAATAGATCTACGATGTGTTCGGTTAATGTCAGGAGATCGGATTTTTAGGTCATCTCTGTGGGTGAATAATAGATTCCTATGCAATATGCAACATATGAGATGATGCAGGTCCTTATATGGCTATGAATGAGTTAATGAATACATAGTATGTACTGCACTGTATTTGCAGTTTTATGTACTGGTCTTGGGGTTACTATAGACACCGTGTATACAGTGTGCAGCCTCTGTGCATTATACCCCGCAGTCAGGCAGTGAGGGGGTTAATGTGCAGTGATGGATCCCTGTATATCTATGCAGCATCGAGTGCTATACAATCACTTGGGAACTAAGGGGTTAACCTTCAGGTCCTCAAGATCCTGCCTAAGCAAATATCTGCACCCCTCTTAAATAAAATATGATGGGGAAGGACCCGCAGATAGATGGAAATCCATGGAACGTGCAGAATATATATGTATCTAAGCAAATCTGTACAATGAAGCCATGTAAACACGGGGTGCACAGCCAGGAAGGGGTTAACCTAAAGCTGCCCAGCTCTCCTGCCTTCCCAGCTCCTGTCTCAGAACAACCCCCCCCCCCCATCTATCTGCACCCCAATCTGTGGATGGTCTGTAAATGCCTATTTCCATATAGCACATATAGAGACAGGCTCCTCAGGTAGGAAGCTAATGCATAGGCACAGTGGTTAAGGGGTTAATCCATAGCTGCACGGCTCTCCTGCTATCCTAGGTTCTCGGGGTGCTGCAGCCTCTTTTATGCACCCCACTATAGCTGCACCGGATTAGCCCTTATACTGCCTGCACATGTCTACAGCTACATGTATGACACATGATAGAGAAACATGCATGCACAGGTAGGGAGCACAGGTCCCTATGCACCATGCAGGTCCCTAGTGTGGACCCTGGAGGAAGGAAGGAAGATACAGACACACAGATAAGGGGAGAGCTCTCTCTGTAGGATGGAGAGTTGGGATGACGCATGCGCACTGGCTCCTCATTCAGCCTCATCCTAAATAAGCCTCATTGTTGGCAACTCTTCATTTGAGCTGCGAGCCCACCCTGCTGAGTCCCTGCACCCAGCTCCTGCCCCTCATCTCCCTTCCTGCCTGGCAGCATGGAGCCACAGCATCACTCCCCAGGGCACAGCTGAGACCCCTGGACAACAGCTACTTTTAGGGGTGGAAAGGAAAAAAGCAAGGAAGGGGGATCCTGATGGATTGGGGAGCTGCTGAGCAGCTTTGTGTATTGCTGCTGCCAGGGCTGCAGATCTCCAAGAGAGGAGCCCAGCACAGACCCCTTGCCTGCCCAGGGGACCAAGTTTACAGGGGCTGTGAGGCACACTCCAGGGGTCTGGCATGCTGAAGGATCTGACACATCCTATAGAGATCCTGACCTCCTAATCCTCTGTCTGCTGCGGATTCCCCATCAGTGGCATCAAGAGTGTGATGGGAAGACTACTCAGTTTGGATTTCTGACCAGTCATTTTACATAGAAAATCCACAAGCTCCATCAGTATTCAGGATTAACCCTTAACATCATCATGATCCTGGAGAAAGTCTACTTCATCTTAGAAGGTAAGACCCAGGGGTGTCAGTATGGGGGTCCTTGTAATACACCCCATTGTCAAGAGGTCCATTATATAGAGTATAGTATATCAGGATACTACAGATTGTCATTGATAATGCTTTACAAGTTAGAATTTGTCACTTATGACCTAACCCTGGGTGTAACATCACATCATTTATCCCTGCCAATACCTGCCACAACAGCCCTGGGTGCATGGTTGGCTGGCACTGGGCAGTCACAGAGTATCACCATGCCTTAGCTCTGATGGGGTTGCACTGATCTGAGAGGTATATACATACCCCTGTGTATTCCATATTCTTCTATTACTACTCCCTTGTCAACAAGCTACAATACAACATTGACTGTGTGGTCTTAGACTGCCCTCTAGTGGAGAATTTTACAACTCTTCTTGCTGTCTGGGGAATGTTATAGCGAAGACTTTCTCAATATTTGCTGTATGTTATAGCAAATGTTGACTTCTAGCAAGTATTGCTTCATACACACTACTCTCCAATATGCACAAATATACTCCAAATACCCATAATCTGATAATATCCATTACAAACTATTGACTACAATCCCCTATTTTGAGATTTTCATGTTTTAATGATACAATTATTTATGTTCTATTTAACAGCCTGGCATCTATCTTTCCAGGGGTTATTAGTCCCATTGTGTAGTAGTCATGAGTCAATTTGCTATTAACCAGGATTCATCTAGTCCTTGTAGTCTCTGACCAGCAGGGCTTGCTGAGATTTGTAGTTTCACATAAACCTCTGGTTGTCTAATTTGGTTTGCAGACCAGATAATTCTGAATATGAAGGATCAGATTGACATTTATGGGTTGAGGGCTCTGCTAGGATCTTGAGGTTTCTAACTAGATTTCTAGAATTGTGATTGTGCCCAGTGCTCGTGGATTTCTCTACAGATCTTCTGGCGATAAATATTAGATGAACTTTTTCTAATATTCCTACGGAGGTTTTAAATTTAAAAGCTTTGCCAACATCCAGGAACATCTCATAAGAAACAAGTGTGTGCCCATAATCTAGGACGGAGGTCCCCAACCAGTGACTCAGGAGCCACATGTGGCTTGCAACCCCCTGCTGTGTGGCTCGCTATAGGAACCCTGAGATATAACCAAATGCTCTTGCTACAATATGACTTTCATATTAACAATATTACAGACAAATCCTATCCCCAGAATAGTGACCGTTTGGGTGGTGGAACTCTACGTTTAGTATGTTGCAAATTTTTACTTAAATGTGTCTCCCGGCGATCACTCAAAATTAAGTGTGGCACATAAGGTATAAAAGGTTGGGGGGCCGCTGACCTATGTGATACATTGTAACCAGCCACCCCTGTAATATTCATCTGCCATGAATTTGGGGTTGCGCCACCATGTCATAGACAACCTAGAGCCACATTATTTAAGCGAATTCATCTTATACCCAAGATGCGGGCAATGACAAGGAGAAGTGGGCACACATTTGTCCCTTCTCTTTATATGGGTACGACATTCCTGTGCCAACTTTGACTAGAGTAGTTATGATACATGATGTGGGGTCAACCTGCAGTTCATCATCTCTTGTGGAACTACAAGGTCCAGCAAGCACGATGAGGATCTCTCTGCCAGGCCATACCAGCAGATGGTGAGGCACATAACTCCACTACACAGTGATGGGCGTACCAGTGGGTTTATAGTTGGCATCGTAGAGAGGTTTCCACCTTCACAAGACAAACACTAAAGCTGATAATAGAAACAGACAAATCCATCTCCAATCTGACCAATGTTCTCACTCTACGCACAGAGGTGCTGCGGAGATCAACATGGTTTCCCTATAGGACAATCATTGTAGTAAAAGTCCCTATGCCTGAATATCTGCACTGCCCCATATCCCATGGTCTCAAATGACCCAAAATCCTGGATAATTTTGAAGAATTTCCAATAAACCATCAACCAATAGAACAGTTTGAAGTTTGCAATCAAATCTTAGGATGATCTTAATTTATTAGGGATAACTTTCCAATTCGTATCATCTATGGTTAGGTAAACCTTCCCGTCTCAATAAATGCACTTTTATGGGGGTCTCTCATCATACAACCATGCAGAGTATCATACAATAACCTGGTCCACTGGCCATATGAATGTTCTTTGTTGGGGGTCTCATCATACAACCATGCAGGATATCATACATAACCTGGTCCAATGGCCATACAAATGCTCTTTGTTGGGGGTCTCTCATCATACAACCGTGCAGAGGATCATACATAACCTGGTCTGATGACCATACAAATGCTCTTTTTCTTCAATCTAAAGAGCCCTGAACCCCTGTTGTCTCTTAAGGAGACTTGAACATCACTTGAGTCGGGAGAACCAAAATGTAATTATATTGCATTAAAAAAAAATAGAAGAATTTAAAGGCTATAGGTGGGGGAGGCGGGAAGTCTCTGAAAAACATGACTTCATTTATTACTTATCATGGATGTAAATATTCCAGTACCTATAGATGCAGGAACGACCATACAATAAAGCAACAGAAGCACAAATTATGAGCGGTCTGTCTATAAAAGGGTCAGTTTATGGCAGTGTAAATGAATGGTTAATGTCTTGCTGGTGCTTGTAACTATGAGAGACAGAGAGCGCTGCCGGCTATACAGGTACATGTGGGAACATTTCTATATGGGAATGTATAGGAACCACCTCAGTTTCTGCCTCAGGCTGTGAACTGCTCATGTAGTTTCCCAGCCGGCGAGTACAGGACATTGCTCTGCAGATCCCTAGAGAGGGGAATAATTTAATAATCTCCAATGATGGGGACTGTGACATTGCGGATCTGTATTGTAGAACATGCGAGAAATATCATCTGCTGAACATCTGCCTAATGTTATACATACAAATCCACAGTCATTGCCTGTCCTAGTCACAGTCCATCTATAGGTGGTAGAATGGCCGGACTGATATCCATAGACTGCAGATTTCTCATAGCACCAGTGATCCAGGATCGCCATTTCTTTACATCTTCTTAGATCAGTGGGGGGTTTCTTTAGGAAGGTTTATCAATGTCCAAATGCAGCTTCTAAAGTAATGAGATTTGTTATACTCACCAGGACGGCAATTATTCCAGTGCAGATAGAAAAGTAAAGCTCCACTTTGAAGTCACCATAACTAATATATTAGGGAACTGCACTCTTATCAATTGCCTACAAAGTCCTGATTCACACATTACATATTTGTTGCAGATTTTGAAGCAATTTTTTTGAATGGGAAATATTAAAGAAGAACTTATACGTCGCCTTCCTCCTGAATCCAGTTCTGGGGTTGGCTCAAAAATCTGCATCAAAATCTGCAACAAATACACAGTTTGTGAATCCAGCCTTATATTCTATATGATCTAGCACAATGCTCTCCAACCTGTGGCTCTCCAGCCGCTGCAAAACTACAACTCCCAGTATGCTGGAAGTAGTCATTTTATAATAGCCACAGGTTGGAGACCACTGCTTAGCACTGGGAAATTTCCTCTCTTGGTTTAGGCAGCTAGAAGATAGATAGATAGATAGATAGATAGATAGATAGATAGATAGATAGATAGATAGATAGATAGATAGAGAGCAGAGGGGCCATTGTGATGTCCGTCAGCTCCCACAGCCTCTGTGTTTGCTTCATTTGCTGGCTGCCGCCAACGTCACCCCCTGTTCTGCTGATGGCAGTGAAGGAGGGCACAATCTGTGGGTAACTTGAATACCCTGCTATTGTTCTCTTCTATTACCCCAATTTCTTCCTGCTAAAGTGTTTCTAAACCACAAGAAGTGATGGCACATTGCTAGGAATACCCCTTTAACGGAGCAATTTAGAGAAGTGATGGCACATTTCTAGGAATGCCCCTTTAAGGGAGCAATTTAGATTAATAGAGAAGTGTATCATTGAATTGCCCACAATGCAATTCCTCAATATCCATGCACGGGGTTCCACCGTTCAAGGCTTCGTTCCATCTGCTTTGATGCACCAAGTCCAAGTGTCTCCACAGCATCTGGAAAGACTCCAGTTCCAAAATCTAATCCTACTCCCATGGTCCCCGCTGCTCGATCCAAGAGATGAGCAACAGCGAAAACGTTTGATTTGTACATTTATTTGGCTGGCCAGACCAGGATGGATTTATTTATTGTATCTCTTGTATAAAATAAACCAGATCATTGCAGACTTTAGTGCGGCTGTCTAAAATACACCTAAATGGTACGTCCACCACGAAACATCATATTACAGTTTATATACAGACAATCTACATCAAGAGGTTGAGTAAATTTGTAATGACCTTGTATTACTAATCTTATCCTGGGTTAATAGGCGGTACTATACTCCAGAGCTGCACTCATAATTCTTCTTTTTGCAAATGGAAATTTGTAAGGACATTGCATTACTAATCTTATCCTGGGTTAAAAGCCGGTACTATACTCCAGAGCTGCATTCATAATTCTGCTTGTTGCGAATGGAAAGAGTCAGCAAGCTTGCTGACAGACATCCTCCTTAAAGCTTAGCTAATCTCCAATAATGAAGCAGAACGTAGTTTATCCTACACTGAAGCCTGGTGTAGAGAAAGCACTTACCAGAATGTAAATCATAAAAGTAAGTTCTGTGCAGACACTGAACAAGCAGGGGATACTGAAACTCATGATCAGTATTGCTATGTATTTCTAAATTCTATCAGTATAGAGATGTTCTCATAGGTGGACATGAGCTTCAAAAAGGTCCTCCCCACATTTGAGAGTAAAATAAACAAATATATATAATTTCCTATAACCCAAGTTCTATAGCTGTGAAAATCTTTTAAACAGCTAGAGAAATATTCTGGATGGAGCTACCCTTTAATTATTCATATATTGCTACAGGCCAGTACAACATTACTATTCAGAGATACTAGCACAAGGGGCGGGGCTGAGGCAACCGCTCAGATGTTACTATTATAAAAAGTGATGTAGATCTATAATGGCTATGAACGTAAATGGCTGCACAGTTGATAATATGTTTCTCAGGTGGAGTTCCCTTTTATAGAGAACCTGTCACCTCTCCCGACTTGTCTGTTTTAGTAAATACTTGTATTCCCCATGAAGTAGCAATTGTGGAACATACTTTCTTAGAACTCTGCGTTGAGCCGTCCCTCTGTTATTCCTCCTAAAAATGTATGAATAAATTGACAACTGGGCGTTATCAGTTGGGGGGGGGTGTCCCTACACAGATGGACACTGTCCAATCAGGGCTGACAGAGTGAGACAGTAGAGACACGCCCCTTTGACAAGGAGAATGGTAACACCCAGTTGTCAATTTATTCATAAATTTCTAGGAGGAATAACAGAGGAACGGCACAGTGCAGAGTTCTAAGAAAATATGTTCCAGAATTGTTATTTCATGGGGAATAAAAGTGATTACTAAAATAGACAAGTCAGGAATGTTGAGAGGTTTTCTTTAAGGACTTCATCATGAATTGTGTAAGGAGGGAGTCTTTATCAGTTCACATTGAACTCTGCAAAATCCCTGGCAGTTCTAATTCGGGGTCAGTTAATTTTACCCTATAGACATTAACTATAGTGACTGGAAACAAATAGAAGGAAAATGCCGCCTTATATAAGATTCAAAGAGACAGAACAGGAGGAGGAACAGCGCCTCGTAGGGTAAAAACGCTCAGTAGTGGGCACAAAAATAAAATAGTAAAAATGTGTTCACCTGGTGAGGTTGTGCGGTTATGTAGGCACAAGACTGATGTTAAGCATATAGGGGAGATGCGCCGATGTCCAGGTACTTGGCGGCTCACCAAGATGTGGATCCACAGAACGTAGGAAATCTCACTGGTCGCAGATGACGTCAAGCAAAAGGTAGACACTGCCGCTGGCGCCCATAGGATAAACGTAGAACTTCTGAAGATATTATTCTATCAGGTTCTTTTTATTACAGCTCATTAAAAGCAACGCGTTTCGACTCATCTAGGGAACTTCTTCAAGTCACAGAGGCAGCTGGTATAATATAACAACCACTATCATTTACATTCAAAGAAGTAGTCCCGCAGGAAGAATAGAACATGATCACCTGCACTGAAATATGAGACATACATCTGACATTTAAGGGAACCTGCACATTTAAAGGGAATCTTCATATTTAAAGGGAACCTCTACATTTAGGTATCATTGTCGAGGACTATAAGGAGTAATATTTTATAATAAATTGATACTTTCTTTATTTGTTGATTGCCTCTAGAGTTCCTGCCATCACATCTGTCCATTCTATAGCTCTTCGGTGCATCACTTTAAATTTTCAGAGACTGTATTGTTGATGAATGCTTAATGGATTGCTACATCTCTCATATCATACAGGCAGTAAATGCTGCTGCTATGGGGCCATGAGAAAAGGGGGTTCAAACTCAGGCTAACCCTATCCCTCTTTTCTCCCATTGAAGTGAATGGGATAAGAAGGCTGCAATACCCGTGATTCGCCTCTAAATGCGTATCGAAGATTTACAGTGAGCAAGTAGAAATGAATGGGAAGCAGAGCTCATATGAGCGCTGCACCCCCTTCAAAACAACTGATCAACGGGGGTCCCGGGAGTGGGACCCCGACCGATCAGCTATTGAGGATAGGCTATCCATTTTTACTGGCCGGAAAACCCCTTTAAAATCAATCAGCAGAACTACAAAGTCTAGGTGTAGCCCTGGCCTGACGTTACAGGGGGAACTGGGTTTACACGATGGGTTTCAAGACCGCTACTAATGTGAGATGGATGTGAGGAACCATCATTGTTTCCCTCGACTCAAAATCCAATGCTGGTTGAAAGAGAAATATTCTGGTCCTGCTCTCCTCCTATGAACCCCCCCCCCCCCAATCCTAACGTGTCCATTTATCAGTCCTATGCACTGGTACAATGTTTCCAGATATATGAATGCCGCCTTTGTCCGGGCACCTAGACCCAGCTTCCTGTGGCCCAAATGCAAGGAACATGCGTAGGAACACAATTAACCATTGTGGATCCAGGCTCATCCATCCAAAATGACACAGGGAAACCATTAAGTATTTGGGGTCAGTTCACACTGCAGTTTTGGGTGCTGATTTTGACTCGGAAACGGGGCCAAAAAACGGCCCAAATTACCTCCATGGATTTCAATAGCAGGTAGAGACGTTCTTTCTCCTGGGTGGCTTTAGGCTGCTGGCGAAAAAAAAAAAAGTGGCATATTCTATCTTCCAGCGGTTTCCGTCTCGGACCACCCATTGAATTCAGTGGGAGGCCGAAAAAACCAACGGCGCTCGTTTCTGAGCATTAAAACAATACTGGTGTGAACTAGACCTTACCCTGATACAGGAGATAATCCAGGCTGCTAATTCTTATGGTTGTGTTGGTCATCAAATGAGCGACCGCAGCTTATAGAAAGTCACCAGCACTGGAGATTGTGATATTAAGCAGTGATTACTGTAGAAATAGGGATGGGAATAGCACCACCGTCACCTTAAATGGGGAAGTAAGAATGCAACAGACTGTCTCTATGGTCCAGCTCCAACCCAGTCAATGATTCATAGGAAGAAGACGCGATGACATCATCATTCCAAAAAAGCAAATCTTTTTATTGTCCCATAGTACAGACACCAGCAACGTTTCGGGACTAAGTGAGCCTTAAAAATATCTTGTAAAAGACTCACTTAGAGCTGAAACGCTGCTGGTGTCTGTACTATGGGACAATAAAAAGATCTGCTTTTTTGGAATGATGACGTCATTGCTTCTTCTTCCTACAAGGCAGTGATTATGTCACTCATCCCACTGAAAAACACTACAGCCTCAATCCCAACTAAAATGGCTGATAACAGGGAGCAATACATTGTTAAATCCACCTTAATAAAAACGATAAAACCTAAATCAGGTTTTAGCGTTCTTATTCAGGCGGATTTAAACTAAGTTTACTTAAGTGGACGCAATATTATTAAAGATTTAAAGAAACTTGGAGCAATACGTTGCATTCATTTGTACAGCAAATGGAGAGAAACTGCAGGGTGTCCCTTTAAAGTGGCACTTTAAAGATTATATTATGGAACTGCATAAAGGACAATTCCCTAATAAAGTGGAAGTGACACAATAATAACCTGCAGGTGGATTTAAAACTCCCCGAGTGTGCCCTACAAAAAGCACTGCTAATTATATTATGCTCCAAACGTCTAATTTACCGCCCCCCCCCCCTTTATCTTGGCCGACATCATGTTTTATACTCCAGTCAAATCCAAAGCTGCATTTACGATTCTGCTGGTTGCCTTGGAAACAGATATCTGTCAGACTAAGTAACTGCCATCTAAGCTCTGATAATGTACTGCACTGTGGTTATAGGAAACCAGCAGAACTACGAATGCAGCTCTGGGTGTGACTGGAGTATAAGACATGATCTGAAGGACCTGGTCGAGTCATTGAGCATTTTAATCTGAACTCTAAAAAGGCTCTTTATAGGAGGAGCTGGTAGAATAACGACACAGTAATTAATACCGTATTTTACCATCCGCATAAAACCCTGTAATAATATCATTTGTACAGCGGATGCCGGAGCGGGGATTATAATTGCTGTTTTTCATATCGGGACCTTCCTTTAAATTGTCTTTTTTAATTTCCATTGATTGAAAGTTTGAATCCAATTAAATGTTCTGAACTAAAGCGGCATCATTAATTTCCATTAAACCTGCAGTAATTGTTTCTAAAATGATTAAAACACAAAAGTTATAACCGGCAGCAGCTAATTCTGCCCAGACGTCGGCGTGCCGAGGCCGTCAGGAGGCAAATTAAGAAAAGGGACGGAAGGTTTTGCAGTTTTTGGAATTGCAGATTCTTCATTTAGAGGGGGAGATGTTGAGATGACGCTAAAGTCAATGGGGGAGGGAGGGGGCAAGATTATTGGGACATTCAGCCGTTCTTGTAGGTTGTGGAGGAGGCTCGACCATTGGGTTCATGATTCTGGTGGTCATGGGGCTCTTTAGTCAATCAATAGAGGTTCTGCAGCAGCTGTGGAGTGTAGTATACAGAACGTTGTCCCAACTGCTGCAGAACCTCTGAGAAGACAGAGCTCTATGCTAATCGATTGGAAACCAATATGAAACTTCCCCCCAAAAGGGAACTAAGCCAATAAAACGGGGCGCCCTCTGGAGTAATGATTTGTACAATAAGTACCTGACATGAAGCAGGATGAGCCCACCCTTACATAATTTTTTTTTCCTCTAAATAGGATGAAAATTCTGTGTTGGTTAATTTCTTAAAATATCTTTAGAAGGATCGTAGTTTTGTTTTTCTAAAACAGAGCTCAAAATCCCCTGCATAGAAATAAAAAGATAGCAGGCTGGCCACTAGAGGGAGCTCTGGAACGTCCTGCGTACTGCCACATATTGAATTTAATAGTAACACAGAATGGAATAAGCTCCCCCTAGTGGTGGCTGCAGGCAGTCAGAATGCAATCTTTAAAATGTGTCTATGCAAACATAACTGGACCTCTAAGGCTGTAGGCACGTGTGTCTGTGTGTGAGAGTTTGTAAAATCTTTGGCATGGAATTGCTAAACGGACGGAAAACGGTGTGCCAATATTAGACCTCCTGCCTGGAACTAGCATAGAAGTCAATCAGCTGGACGTGGGGCCATTATATGTCCGTGCCCAGGGAGGGATGAATCCACCAGGTCCCTAACAGATCATCACCATAGGCGTGAAGGCCAACTCATAAATGACACTTGGACCGATAAGGGTATGTGCACACGATAACGACAATTACGGCTGAAATTACGGAGCTGTTTTCAGGAGAAAACAGCTCCTGCATTTCAGACGTAATTGCTCGTACTGGCGTTTTGCGAGGCGTCAATTACGGCCGTAATTTGGAGCTGTTCTTCATTGAAGTCAATGAAAAACGGCTCAAATTACATCCCAAGAAGTGTCCTGCACTTCTTTGACAACGCTGTTATTTTACGCGCCGTCTTTTGACAGCAACGCGTAAAATGACAGGTCGTCGGCACAGTACATCGGCAAACCCTTTGAAATGAATGGGCAGATGTTTGCCGACGTATTGGAGCCGTGTTTTCAGGCGTAATTCGAGGCGTAAAACGCCTCATTTATGCCTGAAAATAGGTAGTGTGAACCCAGCCTAATCCTTAAAGGGGTTTTCCTGCCGTAGATTTTTATGCCATAGAATGGAAGAGATGGATTAGCGCACATCGTTGTGGCCATATCTCCCATTCATGTTATTCTAGAGTGACGATACATACGAAATCAATGGGAGTGGGGCCTGAGCACCCACATTCTTGGTTTCTTGAGGGTCCCATTAGTCCAACCACCACCAGTCAGTCGTCTGTGGCTGGAATTAAAACGGGCTCATATTTCTACCATGACACCTCCACAAATCCACAAAGTAAAGCCTTGTTCACACGGCGCAAAAAAAACCAAAAAAAAAAACTACGTGTAAACGCGTCACAAACCGCTAGCGATGTTTGCAAAGCGCTTTTAAAGTACAGGCTTTTTTTATGTGTTTTTAGCGCGTTTTTGGGTGTGTAATTAGGACTTCCATTAAGGGTATGTTCACACGCGGTGTTTTGAAGCGTTTTTCGGGGCGCAGACGCCTCGAAAAATGCCTAAAAAAAAATGATACTCAACGCCTCCAAACATCTGCCCATTGATTTTAAAGGAGAAAAACTGTGTTTTATTCCGACGGGCCGTTTTTTAACGCGGCCGTTTGTAAAAACGGTGCATAAAAAACGCCCCATAAAAAGTAGTGCGTGTCACTTCTTGGGACGTTTTTCATTGTGTCGATAGAAAAACAGCTCCAAAAACAGCTGCAAAAAACGGCTAAAAATCAGGGTCTGTTTTCCCTTGAAAACTGCTCCGTATTTTACAGCCGTTTTTCGTTGCTTGGGTTAACATACCCTGGCTATGGGAATTAGGCGCGTTTTCTGCGTGTTTTACACGCCAAGAATTGACCTGATGCTTCTTTTTTTTAAGGCACGTCTTTTAAACACGCACTCGTAATAAAAACCGCGTCGTATTCACCGCACTGCGTTTTTCCATTGATGTTAATGGGAAGCTTAAAGCATGCATTTTTGGGTGTAAAACACATGAAATAAATGCTGTGTGAACAAGGCCACCTATTCGCCATGGGTGCGCAGGTCCAGTACGACCTATGGACAGACTCTAGTCTAGTCCATATATTGTCATTGCTCTGTGCAGCGGGTCCATATCATAGGGCGCTCTATCATCCAGTATGGATTTAGTCAATGGCTGGGGTGACACATCGCCGCCCCTACAATAGTCTATCCAAATTTGTTTTTCATGAAAAAGAGACTGGCATTTACCCTGCTCCTGGCGTTTAATAAAATAAATGAAGACTAAGTCCTAATCACCGAGGGCAGAAATCAATGAGTCCCTGTCTGAGAGGAGCTCAGCGTGCGGAATTAACCCTCCCCTGTGCAGGATCCATCCAGAGAGTGACACATAAATCTGCCGTATTCAATTTGCAGTTTCCTGCCGTTCCATTGAGATTATGGATGATGCAACAGAAAGCGCAGGAGATCGGAGCCAGACGGATAGACATAAGAGATGCTTCATGAACGCCGGTGACCTGTCTGACCCCTATCCTAACCAATGTAAATGTCGGCATATCAGACCACGCAGGTTATCGCAATATACAACATGAAAACATTGTGTAGGGGATTGCTCTTTGCAAATGCAAAACCCACTTATAATTAGCAAGTAACAGATAATGTCACTTGCTAATTATCAATGAGCGCCACAAATCAGTATGGGGTCTTAAAGGCTATGTCCACCTCCAAGAAGCATTTTTTTTTCTTGTTCTAATGCATCTAAAATGGAAAACGAAGCAACTTAGCAAATCGTCTTAATTAAAAATCTATCGTTTTGTGTCTACACATCCTATGCAGACCTAGGAGTCTCCATGGTAACAGACTACAAACAAGCTGTGTAGTCTGCTCCTGCAGTCATATTGCCATTTATCTGTCCCCTCTACTTTTTGCTAACCTTGCAAATGTACGTGAGTAAGGAAAAGAAGGAAGACGTCTGTTACCACGGAGACACATAGCTCTGCATAGGAGATGTAGACACAAAACGATAGGAGATTTTTAATTAAAACTATTTGCGCAGAGGCTTTATTTATTTTTTTATGATGCATTGGAGCAATAAAAGGTTGTGAAGCATGACAGCAAATTTATATATCACATCGATGTAGGCCGCTATGTGGACGATCAACCAACCAAAATGAACATTTGATCCTTTTATTCCAGTCCATTTTACGGCACATTTCCTTATAGTTATGCAATCTGAGCTTAGCTATCGGCTATGATTACACTAGTTAGTAGTCATTCGTTAGTCTAGTGCACCAGACCATGTTGTTTTACTGTGAGGAGGTGAATGGAGACAAGTTGGAATTTGCTAGCTAAAACAGGGAGGAGCAGGGTCAATTGCAGCAGCACAAAGTATTTCAGCAGAAGTGTGTGCTGTGGGGGGGTTAAAGACTGAGGCAGATAATGGAAGCCTCAGCAGCACAAAGCATTTAAGGGGATGAGAGCGACGATTGAGTTTCTATGCCCCCTGACTTCTGTACATCAGATTCTTTCTATTTCTAAGGTGTCCGCCCAGTGGGCACTTTAGGAAGGGCAGGTGAAAAGGCAATTTCACCCACTAGTTTACCGTAGGACATAATTTAAAGGGAAACTCTCCCTTTAGAAGAAGTATTTCTGGTCATAAACAAAATCCAGCTCCTCTAAACCATGTGCGGTCATAACATACATAATATGGACAAAAGTATTGGGACAATTCAATATTACACCTACAGGAGCTTTTCTGACATCCCATTCTAAATCCATAGACATTAATATGGTTTTGGTCACCTATTTGCAGTAAAACGTCTTTCAGACCTCTGGGGGCTTTCTATAAGATTTTGGGGTGGATGTGGGAAGTTTTGTCCATTCATCCAGTAGAGCATTTGTGAGGTCAGACACTGATGTTGGGGGATAACAATCTCTGTTCCAAAGATGTTGTATGGGGGTGAGGTCAGGACTCTGTGTGAGCCAGCCAAGTTCTTCCACCCCAACCTACCCCAGCCATGTCTTTATGGACCTTATGCACTGGGGCGCAGTCATGAGGAACAGAAAAGGACGAACCCCAAACTGTTCCCACAAAGTTGGAAGCTACAATTGTCCAGAATGTCTTATGTGCTGAAGAATTATGAATTCCCTTCACTGGAACGAACGGGCCGACCCCTGAAATACAACCCCTTAGCATTACCCCTCCTCCACCAAACTTTACAGTGGGCACAATGCAGTCAGGCAGGTAATGTTCTCCTGGCATTCACCAAACCCAGACTCATCTATCAGACCGCCAGATAGAGAAGCGTCACCACACAGAGCACGCCAGATAGAGAAGCGTCACCACACAGAGCACGCCAGATAGAGAAGCGTCACCACACAGAGCACGCCAGATAGAGAAGCGTCACCACACAGAGCACGCCAGATAGAGAAGCGTCACTCCGCAGAACACGTTTCCGCTGCTCCAGTGGCGGCGGCTTTACACCCCTCCATCTGACGCTTGGCATTGTGCTTGGTGATATTCGGCTGGCATGCAGCTGTTTGGCTGTTTGGCTCCCATGTCATGAAGCTCCCAGGCATAGTTGTTGTGCGGATGTTAATACCAGAGGAGGTCTGTACTCTGCAGTTAGTCAGCAGAGCGTTGGCGACTTTTCTGCACTATTCTCCTCAGCACTCGGCGCCCCAACTCTGTAACTTTACGTGGACTGCACTTCGTGGCTGAGTTGCGGCGGTTCCTTTCACTTTACAATAATATCACTCACAGGTGATGGTGGAATATCCAGGAGGGAAGACATTTCCGGGACTGACTTGTTACACCGATGACGTCCTATTACAGGACCGCGCTGGAATTCAGTGATCTCTTTACAACGACCCGTTCTACCTCTAATGTCTGGAAAGACGACTGCATGGCGAGTGCCGGATGTTATAGAACTGGGGGGATGGGACTGAAGGAAACACCGGAATTTAGTGATTCAGGGGGGCACATACTTTTCTCCATCTGGTGTACAAGTTTGCCCAGAAACCCTAAAATCTGATTAACCAAAATAAAAGGCACAGTTATGAGAATGTGGTCAGAAATAGACCCTGGCAGCATAGTGGTTGGCATCAGCAACACACCCACTGGTTTCTATTATGCCCTTTAAATCAACCTGCAGCAAAACGACACTGTAACAATTAAAAAACACTGCAATTCACGAACGATCCTATAGAATGCTGAATAACACATCGGAATCTGACCGTGAAATTGCTTTGGCCATAATTCCCCTGATCTTTACTTGACCGAGCCGGAAGCTTTTACACTTGATTTATCTCAGACCCTTGAGAAATCACTAAAAGCCCATAAAACACCTAAAATTTATTACAATTCTATAAGCAACTGGACACAAATATTTTAAGTCAATATCAATTAATTTAATGAATGAAATCCGGAAATCTTTGGGGGGTAATAAGACGAAAATTTATTTCCATAGTAAAGGGACACGGACCCGGGTCTAGTAAAGCTGAACATCCGCAAAAAGGCTCAACACTATGTATGAAGGCTCACAGAACGGTGATACATTGTAGAGGAGAAGAACTCAGAATTGTAACATTTCACGGCTTAGATACAGCGGCTCAGCAGACAGTATCACACATGAGAGGCTCAGATACAGAGGCACAGCAGACAGTATCACACGCGATAGGGTTAGATACAGTGGCTCATCTAGCAGTATCGCACATGATAGGGTTAGATACAGAAACACAGCAGACAGTATCATACATGATCGGATTAGATACACAGCTCAGCAGACAGTATTAGGGGGGATTCACACAATCGTGTATTCGGTCCGTGCGGGCCGCGTGGTTTTCACGCGGCACGCATGGACCAATACAAGTCTATGGGGCAGTACAGACAGTCCGTGCTTTTTGCGCAGCGTTTGTCTGCTGCGCAAAAAGCGCGACAGGTTCAATAACTCTGCGTATTTCGCGCATCACGCACCCATTGAAGTCAATGGGTGCGTGAAAATCACGCGCACCACACGGAAGCACTTCCGTGGGACGAGCGTGATTCGCGCAACAGCAGTGAAAAGGATGAATGAAAACAGAAAAGCACCACGTGCTTTTCTGTTTCCGAACATCCAAACGGAGTGTCTTTGCGATGAGCGAAGCCGGACAAGCGAACCGAAGTTCACCGGGTTCGGCCGAACTCGTTTTGGCCGAACCCGGCAAAAAAATTATCGGTACACGACGTCAGGAGATAGTCACTGTCCATGGTGCTGAAAGAGTTAAACTGTTTCAGCACCATGGACCGTGACTTCCGATCCCAATATACATGAACCTGTAGAAAAAAAAAACGAAGTTCTGACTTACCGATAACTCCCGGCGTCTTCCTCCAGTCTGACCTCCCGGGATGACAATTAAGACCAAGTGACAGCTCTAGCCAATCACAGGCCAAGCACAGGCTGCAGCGGTCACATGGACTGGCGCGTCATCCAGGGAGGTGGGGCCCGATGTCAAGAGAGGCGCGTCACCAAGGACGGAGCGGAAACAATGCTCAGAAATTGACCTGCGGTGCGGAATTTTATTCTCCAGCATGTCAATTGTATTTGCGTAATCGCTGCTTATTTGTTGCGGGTTTTCACCATTGAATTCAATGTGGAGGTAAATCCTGCAACAAATAGCAGTTGTTGCGTTTTTTTGTAGCAGGTTCGCAGCGATTCAGACACAAAAAACGCAATTCAGAAAAAAACAAAATCTCATACTTACCCAGAAGTCTGTGTTTCTTCCTCCAGCGCGGCCTCCTGGGATGACGTTTCATCCCATGTGACCGCTGCAGCCAATCACAGGCCGTAATGGCAGTCACATGGGATAAAACATTATCTCAGGAGGGTGGTCTGGATGATGCTAGCAGGCCGGCTAAGTGCAGCAGTTTTCCGCAGCGGACATTACAGGTGAAAAACTGCACCACGGTTCGGTGCAGTTTTTCGCCCAAAATTCCATGCGGCGCACAGGTCGGATACTCTGCGTGCTATTACGAAGTGTCTCCGCCCCGTGTGAGCTCAGCCTAAGACCTTCTTTTCTATATTTCTTCTGTTTTGGTTCCGTTCCTGGTTTTAACTTACAAAATACATGCAAAATCTGCAGCAAATCTGCACTGTGTGAACAAGGCCTTAAAGAGGTTTTCTAATTCGATATAAATAAGGCTTATTTGTTGCATTATAAAACTTTCTATGACATACTTTGTGTATAATATTCGCACATGAGAGACTTTGTTTGAAGTCTGAAAACCCAATGTGATCATGTGTTATTCACCTGTTAATAAAGACAGCTCTGATACACTGTAACAAGCCCTGCACCTGTGTGAACAAAAAAGGTTTTCAGCCTTAGAATATAAACTGGAATATTTCCATTCACTCACAGCAAGCAGAGCTTCAGGAAACTCTGAGGTATTGCCATTTTAACTGTCTCGGTGACATCACTAGTTCCTGGTGAAGTCATGGGTTGCGACCAGCCATCGGGTCCACTTTAATTTTCTTACAATTTCCGCTTGGACTGTGTAATACTCACCTGCCTCCTCTCGTCCCTCCTGACAGTGCTGCTGATTACTATCCTGGTGGTGGAAGGGATTGCGGTGGCGCAGCGCACACAAGGTAAGGAAGGAACCCGCGCACTTTTTGGACAGCCTGTTCCTAAAAATTGATTTGCCATTTCGCGAGTGTGCGAACCCAATGCCGTACAATGTGAGGTGTGATTAGATTTGTATAATAGTGGCATTTTCAGCGCTGCCCAGGCAGCAGTGATTACTACAGAGCAGGCTGTGAATGACCCCTGATTATTATAATACATGTGTGTGGGGGAGGGGAGGCCTATACTAATACTCCATTTATTACCATCCTTTCTATACCCTATGAATAACTATTAGCTATGGCTCCTGGTGTGCTATGTGACAGCCGTGTATAAATTACTCTTTAACGGCAGCGCAAAATAAAAAATGACAATATAGTATGCGACGAAATTCTGCCATTACAATATACAGTATATATATACATACACACACACACATATATATATATATATACACATATATGCCTATCGTAGATTAGTATTGGTCAATTGCTGCTTAAAGGAATTGTCCTGTTAATAAAAAAAACATTCCCATACACCCTATTAGGCAATTGTGAGATAATAGAGGTGGGGGGTCCCGCGTTCAGGATCCTCATCTCTTCCAGAGTCGAGCGCGGCTACATAGAGCATCTCTCGCTCTCTCTGGAGGACCTGTCCTGTCCTGCATTATACAGAGAACACATTGATATGATTGGACACGGTGTAATACTTCAGTTCCCCTGTGGTGGTGCTGCAGGGAAACTGAACACTTACTGCCAGGTTTCCCCGTAGATCACAGCTGATCACTTGGGGTCCCAGCAGGGTAACACTTTGTCATTTGCTTATAGTCAAAGGGTTCTCCTCCTTGGACAATCCCAACTTGTTAGACGGGACCCTTAAGTAATTGGCTGGTATTTAATTAATAGCTCTAAATATTGGATTCATTTTTACATTAGTGACGGTAACTGTATTTAGTTTCCTTTAAACACCATTTGTTGGGACAGAGTCCCAATCATTATACATTTTACTACCCTTGCCACAAAGTAGCTGCGTGTGGAGGTGGGTAAAGCATTCCGTGATTCTCTGCCAGTTCTATGCTCTTGCCCATATCTGTTTATTGTGTTGCCTGCCTCCATGCCAAGTATTTTTGGGCAGGCTGAGTTCAGTTTGCCTTCCCCAGGACTTGAAGCTCCTGAGTCCCAATGCAGAATCTATAACAGGCCTTGGGCCATTTATAATACTGGTGTCTACTTAGGTGGCAAAGGGGCTTTTGGGCCCCCTCAAGCACCAGGGTCGGGTGCTACCTATGCAGCTCCTATAGCTATGCCCATGTAAGAGTGGCAGTTCTGGCTGCTGTTACCTTCCAAGGGGCCCCTGAACCGAACACAAGCGAGGGCAGAATTTAGCAGAACCCTTAATAGTATAGAAATTTCCATGTATCTGTTTTTTATTGACTTCGGTGTCTTCATTTCTCTTTGTTTCAGATGGACAAAACATAGGAGCCAAACACATCCCGGTGACCCAGTGTGGCACCTGGGTACGAACCAGTAATGGGGGGCATTTTGCATCCCCAAACTTTCCAAACACCTATCCCCCTAACAAGGAATGTGTCTACATCTTAGAAGGTTTGTACCCTACATAGAGCCACTGCTGTAAATGTTACATTCTGCATTACAGTATCCAAATGTATTATTCTAGAACTATATTTCTGCTTACCAAAATATTCAACCCCATAAACAGATTTGTCTACATTCCCAATATGACAGAGCATTACCTTAAAAAAATATATATATTCTCCAATAAACAGTAGTAGAGATAAACGATTGGTGCCTCATGACAAAGATAAAAATGAGGCCCCTTTCTGCTGCTGATTGACACCACCACACTCCTAACCACCCACATCAAGACGTTGCCCCCATCCTATATACCGGACATTGCAGCACATGAAGACCATATAACTGTGCACCACTCATTACAATGGGACCAAGAACAACCCGCAATGGGCTCCCTCTCTCCCGCGGGCCCCATAGCAGCAGCATGGCAGGTCTATATGGCACATAAATACAGATCTTTGAGTCGCCCTCTTCGGTCTAGTTGTTAATAATTCTATCCAGCTCCCATATCTGGAAAAACTGGGTAGCGACCAGTTCGGCCGTGACACTAGGGATGTCATCCAGCTTTTCCTGACCCCCGAATGACAAATTTACCATATTACGCGAGGTTGCATCCCTTGCTCTTACATGACTAGATAGATTGGATGTCCGTTTACAGCAGTTCTGTAGGAGTTATTGTAATAAAATATTCCATTTATCTACTCTCCCTTAGCTGCTCCTCGCCAGAGAATCGAGCTGACCTTCGATGAGCCTTATCACATAGAGCCATCCTTCGAGTGCCGCTTCGATCATTTGGAGGTCAGAGACGGTCCGTTTGGCTTCTCTCCCCTGATCGACCGATACTGCGGCATCAGGAGTCCATTGCCAATCCGATCCACCGGCCGATTTATGTGGATCAAATTCACCTCAGATGAGGAACTGGAAGGCCTGGGATTCCGTGCAAAGTATTCCTTTATACCAGGTATGCAACACAATACGGGACTCTAATAACCGGTCAATCAGACAGATCCTGGCAACTAGGACCACCCACCAGCGTGAGATGTCCCGGTTTTAAAGATCATCTGTCTGTGCTCTCCTGACAAGTCTGTTTTAGTAAATACTTGTATTCCCCAATGAAATAACAATACTGGAGTATCTTTTTTTTTTAGAACTCTGCATTGTGCCATTCCTCTGTTATTCCTCCTGGAAATGTATAAATTGACAACTGGACGTTACCATTCACCTTGCCAATAGGTTGTGTCATTACACAATCTGACAGTTTCAGCATTGATTGGATGTTGTCAGAGTGTGTAGTGAAACACCTTACTGACACAGGATATGTTGACGCCCTTAACCCCTTACTGACATCTGACGTAAATGTACGTCATAGCCGGTAGAGAGTATGGAGTCGGCTCATCGGCTGAGTCGACTCCATATGCCGCAGTTGTCAGCTGTATATTACAGATGACATCTCACATTAATGGTGACCGTGGCATCTAAGCCGTTAGACCGAGGGGGCGCTCACTGTCACTTCATTCCCCCACAACGTTATTTAAGGAAGGGCCCTTAATAGGAGCCGGTAAAACGTACAATATCACAATACAAGGGCATTGCAGTGAATTGTACCAGCGATAAAACGGACTAAAAAAAAAAAAAAGTTAAAAATGGTTAAACCCCTTTGGGACCACCAATAAGCCTTTTCACGGCAGCCTAGTCTAAGTCCTAGTCCTAAGTCCTAGTCTAAGTCCTGGTGTCCCATGCAGTCTGGATCAGGTGCCCGACTGTCTGACGACAGCCGGGCTCGTGCTCCAACGGTAGCGATCGAAGTTTACTTTGCAGCCGTTTAACCCCTTAAATGCTGCGGTGAATAGAGATCGCAGCATTTAAGTCATTTACAGAGGGAGGGAGCTCCCTCTCTCACCCACCGGCGGCTTGCAAACGCAAACGGGCCTCCGGTGGGGTGTCATGGCAGCCGGGGGCCTAACAAAGGCCCCCAGGCCTGCCCTGGCTATATGCCTATTAGGCCATGCCAGAGGCACGTCCTAATAGATTGTGGTCACTTTTACACCGACAGGCAGTAATGCTCTGATATACTAAGTATACCAAAGCCTTATATCTGCGATCTAAAGATTACATAGTGAAGTCCCCTAGTGGGACTAAAAAAAGAAGTAATAAATGTTAAATAAAAATTATTATCAAAGACTACAGTTAAAAAAAACCCCCAAAAAACTATTATTTTTTCAATTAAAAAGTGGTTTTATTTATTCAAAGTGTAAAAAAATAAATAAAATGACACATACATGGTATCGTCGTGACCGTAATGACCCAAACAATAAAGTTAACTTGTAATATAAACAGCAAGATGATCACCCTGAAAAAAAAATGCAAAAAAACTATGGCGGAATTGCTATTTTTTTCTATTGCCCCCCCCCAAAAAATGTAATAATAAAAGTTAATCAATAAGTCCAATTTACCCCCAAAAGTACCAATGAAAACTACGTCTCATCCTGCAATAAACAAATCCACATATCACTACATTGACGGAAAAAGGAAAAAGTTACGGCTCTTGGAATGAGACGAGGCAAAAACAAAGAATTTTAGTACAAAAGTGTTTTTATTGTGCAAAAGTCGAAAAACATAAAAAACCTCTACATATGTGGTATCATCGTAATCGTACCGACCCATAGAGTAAAGGTAACGTGTTATTTATGCCGCAGGGTAAATGGCGTAAATTTAAAACGCATAGAACAATTGCGGAATTGCCTTTTTTTTCTAATCCTAATCCGCCACCCAAAAAAAGTTAATCAAGAAATTATACGTACCCCAAACAGGTGCAATTAAAAAAATACAACTAATCCTGCAAAAAAAAAAAAAGTCCTCATACAGCTATGTCGACAGACAAAAAAAAAAAAAATTATAGCTCTTTAAATGCGACGTCACTAAAATTGGCTCGTCACGAAGGGGTTTTCTATACAAAATATTTTCCAAATCAGATGAATTTCCTCATTGGTTCTCTCTGGACAATCCTCCGCTTCTGGCTTGGTGTAATTCCCCGTTATATTGCATTTCTGTGTAGACAAATTCCAGCCTTTCTGGATTATCAGATACCGGATTAAAGGAATTTCGCTGTATACACCATACTCTGTATTTTGAGTCTAGTCTAACGAAACATCATTTCTATTCCCTGCAGATCCAGACTTCAGTTATCTTGGAGGGATTCTTAATCCTATCCCAGGTCAGTACTCGCTTCCTTTTGACTTTTTTTATTTTATTTTTTATACTGTCAGACACTGACGCTGCCTCGCATCCCCCCGACAATCCCCTCCTTTGTTCTCTTAGATTGTCAGTTTGAGTTATCAGGACCGGATGGAATAATCCGCTCCAGCCAAGTGGAACAAGGAGATAAGCTAAAGGCCGGTCAGGCTGTGGACTGTATATGGACCATTAAAGCCACGCCAAAAGCCAAGGTCAGTCAAGTGCGGGTCATTATAGAAGACTTTAAAGACCCCTTAACACCATTATACTCATAGGGGTGCAATTGTGTATTAAAGTAGAAGTGGAAATTTCGGCACCGGTGTCCAAGGTGCCCCCGATACACAGGTAATTTTACCAGCGTTCTGCTATTCTTCATTTTCGGGTTAGTAATTAAAGGAACATACACTACAAAATCTTTGCAATGATTACATATGTTTCCCCTTAGGTATATTATTCCTACTCTTGCAGATATGGTTTACATTTATTGCTGCTTGTAGGTTCCATATTTGCTCAACCAAATTTATGTTGTCATAATTAATTGCTTTAGTAAATACACTTGCCCATACACATAATGATAATTGTTAACGGCTGTATAATCCATTTTTTTTTTTTTTTACTATTATTATTGCTCCGATGCATCCAACATGAAAAATGAAGCAACTTTGCCAACCGTCTTAATTCAAAATCTTCTATCGTTTCCGGTCTACAGCTCTTATGGAGGTTATGTGTCTCCATGGTAACAGACAACAAACAAACCCTGTGTAGTCGGATCTTGCAGTAATGCTTCTGTCTCCTACCGCTTGGTAATCTATCAGATGTATGTTGTTAATAAATATCAATGCGTTTAGCCGTGTTCAGACGCTGCGGTAAAAAGATGTCTTTCACTTACCGCAACGTTTAAACACAGCCTTAAAGAGAAGTGGTCACCTCTCCGGACATGCCTATTTTGGTAAGTACTGATGAAATAAGAATTCTGGAGCATTTTTTCTTAGAATTCTACGTTGTGTCATTCCTCTGTTATTCCTCCTAGAAATTGATGAACAAGTTGACAACCGGGTGTTACCATTCCCCTTGTCAAAGTGCGTGTCCCTACAGAGTCTCAATCTGTCAGCACTGATTGGACAGTGTCAGTCTGCGTAGGGACACACACCCAACTAGTAACTCCTAATTGTTAATTTATCCATACATTTCTAGGAGGAATAACAGAGGAATGGCACAATTTAGAGTTCTAAGAAAAGATGCACCAGAATTGTTATTTCACAGGAATACAATTATTTTTTTAAAAAGAGACATGTCAGGAGAGGTGACTGCTCCTCTTTAAGACTTGTCACCAATTTTTCCCCAACTAAATAAGCTCCTCAAGGCAATCCTCATCTACTGGTCAGGTCATGTGCAACTTTTTAGCCAATCACACAAGAGGTAGCTCAAAAGCTGCATATGACCAGTAGGGTGTGCTCCTCCCTGCCTGGGATATCCCCAAGTATTAAACCTGTGCACCCCAAGCTTACATCCTGCTCGAGGCTCCGGGCTAGTGTGACTTAGCAGACACAGCCCTGAAGATGGAAACCCCATTGTGATCTGTAAATACTCTTCATCCCTGACTTTCCGCGTGTCTCTAGATTTACTTCAGGTTCCTGGACTATCAGATGGAACATTCCAACGAATGCAAAAGGAATTTTGTGGCCGTGTACGATGGGAGCAGCTCCATAGAAAACCTAAAAGCCAAATTCTGCAGCACCGTGGCCAATGACGTCATGCTGCAAACCGGGACCGGAGTTGTACGGATGTGGGCGGATGAAGGGAGTCGCCTCAGTCGTTTCCGAATGCTCTTTACGTCTTTTGTAGAACGTGAGTTATTAAAGTTATTGCCCGCCTTTCTGTTTTTGGTTCCAACATCTGTACTGATTTATTTTATAAACTCTCCCTATAGAGGAGCTCTGTTTTTCTGACTTGATATATTATATTATTCCGGGCTGCCTGAAGTTACCACTAGGGGGAGCTCACTGCTTATTGATTTATACAGCTAGCATTGACTCAATGGGAGCTCCCCCTAGTGGCCACTGCAAGTATGACACAGTTACAGAAAGCAAAACAGTTCTGTACCTGGCCGACTCCCTGAGCCCTGGTGCAACTACAACCTATACACCCTATAGTTACACCCGTATGCTTAGAACATTTTAATGCAAAGGATAAACGGCATTTATGTTCCAGATGAAGAATAGTCACCTAATTCATGTCTGTGTCTAATCCGAACAGCTCCATGTATGGAAAGCACGTTCTTCTGCCACAGTAACATGTGCATTAACAACTCCCTGGTCTGCAATGGAATTCAGAACTGCGCCTACCCCTGGGATGAGAATCACTGTAGAGGTAAGTATGTCCGACCCCATACTGGAGCCACGAATGTAATAGTACCGACCATAATACCGCATTAGACCAGTCTAGAGGGAAGCCCAAGCCAATTCAAGATGCAATGTAGCAGCGATAAGCATCCCGTGGCCTGCGGCTGTCAGGGCATGATGGGAGTTGTAGTTTCACAACAGCTGGAGAGCCACCGGTTGCAAATCTCTGCCCTACAGCAACCATTATCCGCTTTGTCCTGCAAAATATGATGCCATTGTCTAATTTCATGTAAAAATTTGGGGTAATAGTGTGAGGAATCCCCGCTTACCTCCCCTCTGTAGCTTTGAGGTTTCCGTCCACTCCATGTGAATAAACTTTGAGGTCCATAAATAATCGTCAATGTAACTGAAAGGAAAGAAAATACAATGGACGTCACAATCCGCAATGTCCGGAGGAGTCTGAAGAAAAATAACTCTGTCTAATGGTTTATAAACAAACATGACAAATATAAAGTCCTGCAAGAAAAGGCTCCAGAAGATGCACGATCCCCCTACACAGGCAGGCACGTTATCTGTATATAGATCTAGGCTGCCCCCTAGTGGTCATATAGGGATTCATATATCATCTATGCACAGCACAAGACTCGTGTCACGTAAAGTTATTAGGGTTTTTTTGTGCTCTTTTTGTTTACTTGGTCAGTGGGAATAATTGTTACAAAGCGGCACATCTTGAACAGGCCACAATAAAATATTAATTTTTTTTATTTTTTAAAATTCCATTATTTCACAGCGAACGTCTGGATGTTTTTGTTTTGTTTAATTTTTTACAGTTGAAGATGCCCAAAAAATTCCAGAACAAAAATTATCCGAAAATCCTGGCCTTATAGTGTAAATCAGTCTCCTGGAAAAATCTCAACAAAAAAAAAACAAAACAATTTTTAGACCCAATTTTACATAATTCGATTTATTACAATTTACTAAGCCAAATGCGCCAGAATTGTGGCACAAATTTTTCCCAAAAAAGTAGCGTACATTCGGTGCTCTAAAATGTATTATGTTTTTTTAAACACTTTTTGCACCTTCCTTAACACTTGATCGGGGTGTAAAAAAAAGTGCGTGTCGAAGGGAGGGGGGGGGGTCATAAAATGCACCAGATTTGTTAACGGCGAGCGGCATTTTTTTTTAGCAAAATATTGATGTCAAGTACGCAAACCATGAAGTGGTGTAAGCAAGAAAAAAAATAAAAAGCGTCTAACCTGTCTAGCAAGATGCACCAAATTTATCATACCAGGTGTGCCATTGTGATAAATTGGCGCCGTTTCTACCTTTCTGGTCTGGTTTTATAATTAATAAGTCTCCCCCCCCCTGTGTCTTCCTACAGAAAGGAAAGAGGCGGGATTATTTGAGCAAATCACCAAGACCCACGGGACCATTATTGGGATCACATCTGGGATCGTCTTGGTTCTCCTCATCATTTCCATCTTGGTACAAGTCAAGCAGCCTCGAAAGAAAATCATGGCCAGGAAGACGACCTTCAACAAAACCGGCTTCCAGGAGGTGTTTGACCCGCCGCACTACGAACTCTTCTCCCTCAGGGACAAAGAGATTTCCGCAGATTTGGCCGACTTGTCGGAGGAACTGGAAAACTACCAAAAGACGAGACGTTCGTCCACCACCTCCCGCTGTATTCACGACCATCACTGTGGGTCCCAAACCGCCACCCTGAAACAGAGCAGGACCAACCTAAGCTCTATGGACCTTCCGTTCCGCAACGACTTTGCCCAACCGCAACCGATGAAAACATTTAATAGTACATTCAAGAAAACCTACGCTTTCAAGCAGTCCCATGACTGCGCCGACAAAGGCATAGAAGACCGCGTCATGGAGGAAATCCCTTGCGAAATTTACGTCCGCGGCCGAGAAGATTGCGCTCAGGGTTCGATGTCTATTGACTTTTAACCTCACAGATTGAAAAAAAAACAAAAAAACAGATTCCTCCTACAAAAGCGATATATATATATTTTTGAGACGATCTGCGATAATCATTGTGTTTTCTAAAAGGCGACAAGTCGAGGCTCCAATAAACGACACAGAATTGTACATTAAAGCTCTATATTTTTTGAGCGGGAATACCAGAAAAATAAACTGAGCGTTTTGCATGGTATCGGTTGTCTGTGTGAACAGAATTCTCCATAAATGGCACCCGCCATAATGGGGGGGGGGGGGGGTGGGGTTATCACACTGATCAGTATTGTCATGATTGATTCTTTGTATCTGTTTTGTTTTTTGTTTGTTTTTTTTGCCTTTTAAGTTTTTACACAAAATAGAAATTTGTTTACCTTCTGATACAAATGTTCTAGGATCATATTTGGTGCTACAGGAGCGGGAAATAAAAAAAGAGCCTTGAAAGTACTTTGAAATGTTACTTTTTACTTAATTTTTTGCAATATTGAAGATCCAGGATCTACTCGCTGACCATCACTGCCAATTTTGAAAGACTTCTAAATATAAAGGTTCATCCCAAATAATGGTCTTTAAATGTATTTACGGCACTGCAATAAAAGCGATGTGCGCCTCTGAAATAGATATTGTTATTGGAAAAAAACAAACCTATCAGTTTGTTTTGTGCAACTTTCTAAATGCTTTTTATTAAAAATTATTTTTAATTTTTGAGATACAGCTGCTTTGTATTCTGTATATAGAGCAGCCATATCTAGCGCTGAAACCAGGAACCGTCAGGTCCGCGGGATTGATGGGTTCAGTGACAGCGAGTCCTCTGTGTCTCCGACAGTTCATAACTTAGATGTGATTGATAACGGGTGGATCCACGCAGGACCCACTGACACTGAACCCGTTAGTCCCGCTGACCTGACGGATACAGGATTCAGCGCAAGATATAGCGGAATACAAAGCAGCTGTATCTCAATTTTTTTTTTAAATAAAATGTATTTAGAAAGTTGCACAAAACAAACTGATAGACAATGGTATTAAAAAAAAAATAAGGATTTCAAAAAGGCGTACATGGCTTTTAAAGGACTCTCTGCCCCAACAACGAGCAAATAAGTAGTCTATATAAAGCTATATGACAACCAAAACAAGCATGCAAACATTCCTAGATACGCAGCAACACAAAAGTTGGGGGAGGGGTGTCACTTTTTCTAGGCAGGCTTACCATTCAGGTGCATGAGAAAGCAGGGTGAAAACCCCTGAAGAAACTGTAATGCCAGCTTTAATGGTGGTTACTTAGGTTTTCCAGAAAAAAATATTTGAACTAAGACCCTATGCACATAGCAGAGCTGTATTTATGGAGCCCGAATGGCGGCACATGGAGTCGCTATGGTTTTGATTGGGTAGGGGTATACATTTATGGCATATCCATAGGACCCCCACCTATATGGAGAACAGGGATCCTGCTTTGCTCCTTCTGAAACTGGCATAAACTTCAATGGAGAGCATAGGATAGGTGTCAATGTATTCTAGGATAGGCAAAGGACAGGACGTTGTGCAGTCTCAGGCTATGTTCACACGCAGAGTCAAAAACGTCTCAAAATACGGATATGTTTTCAAGAGGAAACAGCTCCTGATTTTCAGACTATTTTGTGCCACTCGCGATTTTCGCGGCGTTTCTTACGCCTGTTTTTGGAGCTTTTTTCAATAGAGTCTATGGAAATCGGCTCCAAACGTCCCAAGAAGTGTCCTGCACTTCTTTTTCGCGGCCGTTTTTTTACGCATAAAAAAACGCAGCGAAAAACGCTTCGTCTGCTTCCGATTTTTTGGCCGTTTTTCGGGCGTTTACGGCACGAAAAATGTCCGAAAATAGGTCGTGTGAACATACCCTTACATCACATAAACAGACATGCAATACCTAGGTACGTTCTTAAAGGGATAGTCCAGTTTATGGCCTCATACACACAGCAATGCACAGACCGGTATGTAGTGCCACTGGTGCCATAGTATTATCTTAAAGGCTTAAATGTAAACCTTTGAAATGTTTTGTTTTTTTTGTAATAAAACTGTGTTTCAGTGTGTTTTGTGCAACTTTCTAAATACTTTTTATTAAAACATATTTTAACTTTTTGAGTTACAGCTGCTTTGTATCCTGTGTACAGAGCAGTCGTAACTAGCGCTGAGACCGGAATCCGTCAGGTTAGCTGGACTGACGGGTTCAGTGTCAGCGGGTCAAACGTGGATCCACCTGTTATCCATCACATCTAAGTTATGAACAGTCAGAGACCGGCTGACACTGAACCCGTCAGTCACGCTAACCTGACGGATACAGGATTCCGTGCAAGTTACAGCTGCTCTGTATACAGGATACAAAGCAGCTGTATCTCAAAACATAAAAATAATTTTTAATGAAAAGTATTTAGGAAGTTTATTAAAAAACAAAAACGATTTCAAAAGGTGTACATAGCCTTTAACTAAACGCTATTGTAGTGAAGTCTTAGATGGGAGGTTTTACTTTTCAATTCACTGACAGCAAGCAGAAATTTTGGAAATGGTAAGGACAAACTATTTCAAAACTTTTTTTTTTATGCAATGATTACGTTTTAAGAACATGTCCGAACAAAACTATTAAAAAAGAACTTCAGCAGTCGCTCTGGAGGGCAGTGATGAAGCTAGACTTTATTTCACTTGGGGCAAAAATTCAGCTTAATGCCGCTCTACCTCCAAAAACTGCAAACAAATTCCTGTATTCTGACATGTATTTGTAATACAGCAGCCCAATCATCAGTTTGCCTTGCTTGATGGCACTGGGCCCCTATGCAAAGTCTGCAACCTGGGGCCCCACCTTGTGCCATATATCATAGTGGTCTTTATATAGCAGGTCTAGGGCCCGGGTGCTACCCCTGGTCCACTATAGCTACGCCCCGCGTCACCCCTAGCACCTCATCCTCCCCCCACACCTAGCACCTGGAGCATATGCCCCACCAGATCCCCCCATAGCTACTCCCATTTGGCGGCTGTGAGAAGAGGCAGAAGGGGGATATGTCACTCTTTTGGGATCCTACATTTATTCTGCAGTCTACGGCTTGAAAAAAACTTTACAAAACTTTATTAGGAGAAGAAATAAACGACAACTCCCCCTCCAAAACGGCAGAGTATATGGTCCTAGCCAAGGACTAATCTCTTTACACTCGTTTTCCACGGCGCTCCTTAGTGTAGAAGTCAGCGCTGCGCCTATTAAAGCTGTAAGTGGCAATTAAAAGCGCCGTTACACTACATCCATCTGGCCCACTTGAAAAAGTTGCTAAACGTATGCGCTTTAATTACCGGCTTCTTCCAATGTGCGCAGGGGAAAAAAGCGAAAATTCAGGAGCAGCTTTATCTGCGGAGTTTCATCTTCTTTATGACGGCAAATAACTTTACATCAAAAGACACATTCAAAAATCGAAGGCATTAAACCTGGGGGCATTTATTTTATATAGATAGTTTTTTTTAATATACAGGCTGCACTAGAAAAATCATCCAGGGAGGTCGGCGCTGTATGAGTTATTACAGACCACTCTGTATGGATACTGTATGGGGTTAGTACAGGATGTATAGAATGGTTTGGCAGATTGAAACAGATTTGGGTAACATGGTGGAGTTATTTAGACAGTGTATGGTGGGGGAATTGTATATAGAGTACCGCACTGTTTTAGCCACCATATAGGGATATTATGGTATATAATACATAGCACTGTATGGCTCATTTTGGGGCACGGTGTAGTGATATTATGGTATATGATATATAGTACTGTATGGCTCAGTTTTGGGCACGGTGTGGTGATATTATGGTATATGATATATAGTACTGTATGGCTCAGTTTTGGGCACGGTGTGGTGATATTATGGTATATAATACATAGCACTGTATGGATCAGTTTTGGGCACGGTGTAGTGATATTATGGTATATGATATATAGCGCCATATGGCTCAGTTTTTGGCACGGTGTGGTGATATTATGGTATATGATATATAGTACTGTATGGCTCAGTTTTGGGCACGGTGTGGTGATATTATGGTATATGATATATAGCACTGTATGGCTCAATTTTGGGCATGGTGTGGTGATATTATAGTATATGATATATAGTACTGTATAGCTCAGTTTTGGGCACGGTGTAGTGATATTATGGTATATGATATATAGTACTGTATGGCTCAGTTTTGGGCACGGTGTAGTGATATTATGGTATATGATATATAGTACTTTATGGCTCAGTTTTGGGCACGGTGTGGTGATATTATAGTATATGATATATAGTACTGTATAGCTCAGTTTTGGGCACGGTGTGTTGATATTATAGTATATGATATATAGTACTGTATGGCTCAGTTTTGGGCACGGTTTAGTGATATTATGGTATATGATATATAGTACTGTATGGCTCAGTTTTGGGCACGGTGTAGTGATATTATGGTATATAATACATAGCACTGTATGGCTCATTTTGAGGCACGGTGTGGTGATATTATGGTATATGATATATAGTACTGTATGGCTCAGTTTTGGGCATGGTGTAGTGATATTATGGTATATGATATATAGTGCTGTATGGCTCAGTTTTTGGCATGGTGGGGGGATATTATGGTATATGATATATAGCATTGTATGGCTCAGTTTTGGGCACGGTGTGTTGATATTATGGTATATGATATATAGTACTGTATGGCTCAGTTTTGGGCACGGTGTGTTGATATTATGGTATATGATATATAGTATTGTATAGCTCCGTTTTGGGCACGGTGTGGTGGTATTATGGTATATGATATATAGCATTGTATGGCTCAGTTTTGGGCACGATGTGTTGATATTATGGTATATGATATATAGTACTGTATGGCTCAGTTTTTGGCACGGTGTGGTGATATTATGGTATATGATATATAGTACTGTATGGCTCCGTTTTTGGCACGGTGTGGTGATATTATGGTATATGATATATAGTACTGTATGGCTCAGTTTTGGACACGGTGTGGTGATATTATGGTATATGATATATAGTACTGTATGGCTCAGTTTTGGGGACGGTGTTTTGATATTATGGTATATGATATATAGTACTGTATGGCTCAGTTTTGGGCACGGTGTAGTGATATTATGGTATATAATATATAGTACTGTATGGCATAGTTTTGGGCACGGTGTGGTGGTATTATGGTATATGATATATAGTACTGTATGGCGTAGTTTTGGGCACGGTGTGGTGGTATTATGGTATATGATATATAGTACTGTATGGCTCAGTTTTGGGCACGGTGTAGTGATATTATGGTATATGATATATAGTGCTGTATGGCTCAGTTTTGGGCACGGTGTGGTGGTATTATGGTATAAGATATATAGTATTGTATGGCGTAGTTTTGGGCACGGTGTAGTGATATTATGGTATATGATATATAGTACTGTATGGCTCAGTTTTGGGCACGGTGTGTTGATATTATGGTATATGATATATAGTATTGTATAGCTCCGTTTTGGGCACGGTGTGGTGGTATTATGGTATATGATATATAGCACTGTATGGATCAGTTTTGGTCACGGTGTAGTGATATTATGGTATATGATATATAGTACTGTATGGCTCAGTTTTGGGCACGGTGTGGTGATATTATGGTATAAGATATATAGTACTGTATGGCGTAGTTTTTGGCACGGTGTGGTGATATTATGGTATATGATATATAGTACTGTATGACTCAGTTTTGGGCACGGTGTAGTGATATTATGGTATATGATATATAGTACTGTATGGCTCAGATTTGGGCACGGTGTGGTGATATTATGGTATATGATATATAGTACTTTATGGCTCAGTTTTTGGCACAGTGTGGTGATATTATGGTATATGATACATAGTACTGTATGGCTCCGTTTTTGGCACAGTGTGGTGATATTATGGTATATGATATATAGCACTGTATGACTCAGTTTTGGGCACGGTGTAGTGATATTATGGTATATGATATATAATACTGTATGGCGTAGTTTTGGGCACGGTGTGGTGGTATTATGGTATATGATATATAGTACTGTATGGCTCAGATTTGGGCACGGTGTGGTGATATTATGGTATATGATATATAGTACTGTATGGCATAGTTTTTGGCACGGTGTAGTGATATTATGGTATATGATATATAGTACTGTATGGCTCAGTTTTGGGGACGGTGTTTTGATATTATGGTATATGATATATAGTACTGTATGGCTCAGTTTTTGGCACGCTGTGGTGATATTATGGTATATGATATATAGTACTGTATGGCGTAGTTTTGGGCACGGTGTGTTGATATTATGGTATATGATATATAGTACTGTATGGCGTAGTTTTGGGCACGGTGTAGTGATATTATGGTATATGATATATAGTACTGTATGGCTCAGTTTTGGGCACGGCGTGGTGATATTATGGTATATGATATATAGCACTGTATGGCTCAGTTTTGGGCATGGTGTGGTGATATTATGGTATATGATATATAGTACTGTATGGCTCAGTTTTGGGCATGGTGTGGTGATATTATGGTATATGATATATAGTATTGTATGGCTCAGTTTTGGGCATGGTGTGGTGATATTATGGTATATGATATATAGTATTGTATGGCTCAGTTTTGGGCATGGTGTGGTGATATTATGGTATATGATATATAGTACTGTATGGCTCAGTTTTGGGCATGGTGTGGTGATATTATGGTATATGATATATAGCACTGTATGGCTCAGTTTTGGGCATGGTGTGGTGATATTATGGTATATGATATATAGTACTGTATGGCTCAGATTTGGGCACGGTGTGGTGATATTATGGTATATGATATATAGTACTGTATGGCTCAGTTTTGGGCACGGTGTGTTGATATTATGGTATATGATATATAGTACTGTATGGCTCAGTTTTGGGGATGGTGTTTTGATATTATGGTATATGATATATAGTACTGTATGGCTCAGTTTTGGGCACTGTATGGTGATATTATGGTATATGATATATAGTACTGTATGGCTCAGTTTTTGGCACGGTGTAGTGATATTATGGTATATGATATATAGTACTGTATGGCTCAGTTTTGGGCACGGTGTGTTGATATTATGGTATATGATACATAGTACTGTATGGCTCAGATTTGGGCACGGTGTGGTGATATTATGGTATATGATATATAGTACTGTATCGCTGAGTTTTGGGCACGGTGTAGTGATATTATGGTATATGATATATAGTACTATATGGCTCAGTTTTTGGCACGGTGTAGTGATATTATGGTATATGATATATAGTACTGTATGGCTCAGTTTTGGGCATGGTGTGGTGATATTATGGTATATGATATATAGTATTGTATGGCTCAGTTTTGGGCATGGTGTGGTGATATTATGGTATATGATATATAGTATTGTATGGCTCAGTTTTGGGCATGGTGTGGTGATATTATAGTATATGATATATTGTACTGTATGGCGTAGTTTTGGGCACGGTGTAGTGATATTATGGTATATGATATATAGTACTGTATGGCTCAGTTTTTGGCACGGTGTAGTGATATTATGGTATATGATATATAGTACTGTATGGCTCAGTTTTGGGCATGGTGTGTTGATATTATGGTATATGATACATAGTACTGTATGGCTCAGTTTTTGGCACGGTGTGGTGATATTATGGTATATGATATATAGTACTGTATGGCTCAGTTTTGGGCACGGTGTAGTGATATTATTGTATATGATATATAGTACTGTATGGCTCAGTTTTGGGCACGGTGTGGTGATATTATGGTATATGATATATAGTACTGTATGGCTCAGTTTTGGGGACGGTGTTTTGATATTATGGTATATGATATATAGCACTGTATGGCTCAGTTTTGGGCACGGTGTGGTGGTATTATGGTATATGATACATAGTACTGTATGGCTCAGTTTTGGGGACGGTGTTTTGATATTATGGTATATGATATATAGCACTGTATGGCTCAGTTTTGGGGACGGTGTTTTGATATTATGGTATATGATATATAGTAATGTATGGCGTAGATTTGGGTACGGTGTGGTGATATTATGGTATATGATATATAGTACTGTATGGCTCAGTTTTGGGCACGGTGTGGTGATATTATGGTATATGATACATAGTACTGTATGGCTCAGTTTTGGGCACGGTGTGGTGGTATTATGGTATATGATACATAGTACTGTATGGCTCAGTTTTGGGGACGGTGTTTTGATATTATGGTATATGATATATAGCACTGTATGGCTCAGTTTTGGGCACGGTGTGGTGGTATTATGGTATATGATATATAGTACTGTATGGCTCAGTTTTGGGGACGGTGTTTTGATATTATGGTATATGATATATAGCACTGTATGGCTCAGTTTTGGGGACGGTGTTTTGATATTATGGTATATGATATATAGTACTGTATGGCTCAGTTTTGGGCACGGTGTAGTGATATTATGGTATATGATATATAGTATTGTATGGCTCCGTTTTGGGGACGGTGTTTTGATATTATGGTATATGATATATAGTACTGTATGGCTCAGTTTTGGGCACAGTGTGGTGATATTATGGTATATGATACATAGTACTGTATGGCTCAGTTTTGGGCATGGTGTGGTGATATTATGGTATATGATACATAGTACTGTATCGCTGAGTTTTTTGCACGGTGTGGTGATATTATGGTATATGATATATAGTACTGTATCGCTGAGTTTTTGGCACAGTGTGGTGATATTATGCTATATGATATATAGTACTGTATCGCTCAGTTTTTGGCATGGTGTGGTGATATTATGGTATATGATATATAGCACTGTATGGATCAGTTTTGGGCACGGTGTAGTGATATTATAGTATATGATATATAGTACTGTATGGCTCAGTTTTGGGCATGGTGTGTTGATATTATGGTATATGATACATAGTACTGTATGGCTCAGTTTTGGGCATGGTGTGTTGATATTATGGTATATGATATATAGTACTGTATGGCTCAGTTTTGGGCATGGTGTGTTGATATTATGGTATATGATATATAGTACTGTATTGCTCAGTTTTGGGCACGGTGTGGTGATATTATAGTATATGATATATAGTACTGTATGGCTCAGTTTTGGGCATGGTGTGTTGATATTATGGTATATGATATATAGTACTGTATGGCTCAGTTTTGGGCACGGTGTGGTGATATTATGGTATATGATATATAGTACTGTATGGCTCAGTTTTTGGCATGGTGTGGTGATATTATGGTATATGATATATAGTACTGTATGGCTCAGTTTTGGGCATGGTGTGGTGATATTATAGTATATGATATATAGTACTGTATGGCTCAGTTTTGGGCACGGTGTGTTGATATTATGGTATATGATATATAGTACTGTATGGCTCAGTTTTGGGCACGGTGTGTTGATATTATGGTATATGATATATAGTACTGTATGGCTCAGTTTTGGGCATGGTGTGTTGATATTATGGTATATGATATATAGTACTGTATGGCGTAGTTTTGGGCACGGTGTGGTGATATTATGGTATATGATATATAGTACTGTATGGCTCAGTTTTTGGCATGGTGTGGTGATATTATAGTATATGATATATAGTACTGTATGGCTCAGTTTTGGGCACGGTGTGTTGATATTATGGTATATGATATATAGTACTGTATGGCTCAGTTTTGGGCATGGTGTGTTGATATTATGGTATATGATATATAGTACTGTATGGCGTAGTTTTGGGCACGGTGTGGTGATATTATGGTATATGATATATAGTACTGTATGGCGTAGTTTTGGGCACGGTGTAGTGATATTATGGTATATGATACATAGTGCTGTATGGCTCAGTTTTGGGCACGGTGTAGTGATATTATGGTATATGATATATAGTACTGTATGGCTCAGTTTTGGGCACGGTGTGGTGATATTATGGTATATGATACATAGTACTGTATGGCGTAGTTTTGGGCACGGTGTGGTGGTATTATGGTATATGATATATAGTACTGTATGGCTCAGTTTTGGGCACGGTGTGGTGATATTATGGTATATGATATATAGTACTGTATGGCTCAGTTTTGGGCATGGTGTGGTGATATTATAGTATATGATATATAGTACTGTATGGCTCAGTTTTGGGCACGGTGTGGTGGTATTATGGTATATGATATATAGTACTGTATGGCTCAGTTTTGGGCATGGTGTGTTGATATTATGGTATATGATATATAGTACTGTATGGCGATATTATGGTATATGATATATAGTACTGTATGGCTCCGTTTTGGGCATGGTGTGGTGATATTATAGTATATGATATATAGTACTGTATGGCTCAGTTTTGGGCACGGTGTAGTGATATTATGGTATAAGATATATAGTACTGTATGGCTCAGTTTTGGGCATGGTGTGGTGATATTATGGTATATGATATATAGTACTGTATGGCTCAGTTTTGGGCATGGTGTGGTGATATTATGGTATATGATACATAGTACTGTATGGATCAGTTTTGGGCACGGTGTGGTGATATTATGGTATATGATACATAGTACTGTATGGATCAGTTTTGGGCACGGTGTGGTGATATTATGGTATATGATACATAGTACTGTATGGATCAGTTTTGGGCACGGTGTGGTGATATTATGGTATATGATATATAGCGATGTATAGTGGAGTTTTAGGCACTGTATAATGGAACTATGTTACATGTGGAATGATTGTGTACATAATATGATTATGGATAAAAGGTACAAATGACATCACTCCCAGAAGTAACATTTGCTGTGTGCGCTCATATAGCTCAGTCCATGGACAATGCAGTGATGTGATTATTTCATGTGACCACTGCAGGTTATATTTAAGATCAACCTTTGCCCGCAGCTGCATACTGGTTAGTGCCTAGATCCGCTAATGGGGCACCTTACAATATTTTAGAATTACACAGTTTATCAGCAGATATTAACATGGGACTAAATGTATTCAATTATTTATAGATCAATGTATAAAATCCATTAATATAAAAAAAAAAAAATAATGAAGAAGTGGCGGCAAATATCATCCGGAGAAAGACTTCGATAATGATTATGTATTTCAATTTTCCCACATTCACTGCCATCAAGAAAACGGATTCCCCCGCATCTCATTTCTTTTCACAAATAAGTTTTCTTTCGGATAAAGTGATTTACAAAAGAGAACAAAATCCAATTTGCAGTTGCAACATATAAAGATTTAATCAAGTGTCTTATATTTGGCCGGGAAAACCATCCGGGGATATTTAAATAAAGTCAAGCACTTCAAGTCATTCATCAAGAACTCACAGAAAATCACCTCCTGATATTTATCAATGGCAATATACCGGCCCGGGATTGGGTGACGTGGCTGCACCTCGACTAATGGTTCTGTTATTTATTATAATAAAATTCTCTTTTTGCATTTTCAGTTCAACAATAAACGTGTGTCAATAGCGAGAAGCAAATCTGAACAATACAGGAAGATGTATAACTTATACCAGCTGTACATATATAATTATATACAGAAGATGCCCAGGTTATACCAGCATGCTCCATATCACTATATACAAGAAGATGTATAACTTATACCAGCTGTACATATATAATTATATACAGAAGATACCCAGGTTATACCAGCATGCTCCATATCACTATATACAGGAAGATGTATAACTTATACCAGCTGTACATATATAATTATATACAGAAGATACCCAGGTTACACCAGCATGCTCCATATCACTATATACAAGAAGATATATAACTTATACCAGCTGTACATATATAATTATATACAGAAGATACCCAGGTTATACCAGCATGCTCCATATATCACTATATACAAGAAGATATATAACTTATACCAGCTGTACATATATAATTATATACAGGAGATACCCAGGATATACCAGCATGCTCCATATCACTATATACAAGAAGATGTATAACTTATACCAGCTGTACATATATAATTATATATAGAAGATACCCAGGTTATACCAGCATGCTCCATATCACTATATACAGGAAGATGTATAACTTATACCAGCTGTACATATATAATTATATACAGAAGATACCCAGGTTACACCAGCATGCTCCATATCACTATATACAAGAAGATATATAACTTATACCAGCTGTACATATATAATTATATACAGAAGATACCCAGGTTATACCAGCATGCTCCATATATCACTATATACAAGAAGATATATAACTTATACCAGCTGTACATATATAATTATATACAGGAGATACCCAGGATATACCAGCATGCTCCATATCACTATATACAAGAAGATGTATAACTTATACCAGCTGTACATATATAATTATATACAGAAGATACCCAGGTTATACCAGCATGCTCCATATCACTATATACAAGAAGATGTATAACTTATACCAGCTGTACATATATAATTATATACAGAATATACCCAGGTTATACCAGCATGCTCCATATCACTATATACAGGAAGATGTATAACTTACACCAGTTGTACATATATAATTATATACAGGAGATACCCAGGATATACCAGCATGCTCCATATCACTATATACAAGAAGATGTATAACTTATACCAGCTGTACATATATAATTATATACAGAAGATACACAGGTTATACCAGTATGCTCCATATCACTATATACAAGAAGATGTATAACTTATACCAGCTGTACATATATAATTATATACAGAAGATACCCAGGTTATACCAGCATGCTCCATATCACTATATACAAGAAGATGTATAACTTATACCAGCTGTACATATATAATTATATACAGAAGATATCCAGGTTATACCAGCATGCTCCATATCACTATATACAGGAAGATGTATAACTTATACCAGCTGTACATATATAATTATATACAGAAGATACCCAGGTTATACCAGCATGCTCCATATCACTATATACAAGAAGATGTATAACTTATACCAGCTGTACATATATAATTATATACAGAAGATACCCAGGTTATACCAGCATGCTCCATATCACTATATACAGGAAGATGTATAACTTATACCACCTGTACATATATAATTATATACAGGAGATACCCAGGTTATACCAGCATGCTCCATAAACTATATACAGGAAGATGTATAACTTATACCAGCTGTACATATATAATTATATACAGAAGATACCCAGGTTATACCAGCACGCTCCATATCACTATATACAGGAAGATGTATAACTTATACCAGCTGTACATATATAATTATATACAGAAGATACCCAGGTTATACCAGCATGCTCCATATCTCTATATACAGGAAGATGTATAACTTATACCAGCTGTACATATATAATTATATACAGAAGATACCCGGGTTATACCAGCATGCTCCATATCACTATATACAAGAAGATGTATAACTTATACCACCTGTACATATATAATTATATACAGGAGATACTGAGGTTATACCAGCATGCTCCATATCACTATATACAAGAAGATGTATAACTTACACCAGCTGTACATGTATAATTATATACAGAAGATACCCAGGTTATACCAGCACGCTCCATATCACTATATACAGGAAGATGTATAACTTATACCAGCTGTACATATATAGTTATATACAGAAGATTCCCAGGTTATACCAGCATGCTCCATATCACTATATACAAGAAGATGTATAACTTATACCAGCTGTACATATATAATTATATACAGGAGATGCCCAGGTTATACCAGCATGCTTCATATCACTATATACAAGAAGATGTATAACTTATACCAGCTGTACATATATAATTATATACAGAAGATACCCATGTTATACCAGCATGCTCCATATCACTATATACAAGAAGATGTATAACTTATACCAGCTGTACATTTATAATTATATACAGAAGATACCCAGGTTATACCAGCATGCTCCATATCACTATATACAGGAAGATGTATAACTTATACCAGCTGTACATATATAATTATATACAGAAGATACCCAGGTTATACCAGCATGCTCCATATCACTATATACAGGAAGATGTATAACTTATACCAGCTGTACATATATAATTATATACAGAAGATACCCAGGTTATACCAGCATGCTCCATATCACTATATACAAGAAGATGTATAACTTATACCAGCTGTACATATATAATTATATACAGAAGATACCCAGGTTATACCAGCATGCTCCATATCACTATATACAAGAAGATGTATAACTTATACCAGCTGTACATATATAATTATATACAGAAGATACCCAGGTTATACCAGCATGCTCCATATCACTATATACAAGAAGATGTATAACTTATACCAGCTGTACATATATAATTATATACAGAAGATACCCAGGTTATACCAGCATGCTCCATATCACTATATACAGGAAGATGTATAACTTATACCACCTGTACATATATAATTATATACAGGAGATACCCAGGTTATACCAGCATGCTCCATAAACTATATACAGGAAGATGTATAACTTATACCAGCTGTACATATATAATTATATACAGAAGATACCCAGGTTATACCAGCACGCTCCATATCACTATATACAGGAAGATGTATAACTTATACCAGCTGTACATATATAATTATATACAGAAGATACCCAGGTTATACCAGCATGCTCCATATTACTATATACAAGAAGATGTGTAACTTATACCAGCTGTACATATATAATTATATACAGAAGATACCCAGGTTATACCAGCACGCTCCATATCACTATATACAGGAAGATGTATAACTTATACCAGCTGTACATATATAATTATATACAGAAGATACCCAGGTTATACCAGCATGCTCCATATCTCTATATACAAGAAGATGTGTAACTTATACCAGCTGTACATATATAATTATATACAGAAGATACCCAGGTTATACCAGCATGCTCCATATCACTATATACAAGAAGATGTATAACTTACACCAGCTGTACATGTATAATTATATACAGAAGATACCCAGGTTATACCAGCATGCTCCATATCACTATATACAAGAAGATGTATAACTTATACCAGCTGTACATATATAATTATATACAGAAGATACCCAGGTTATACCAGCATTCTCCATTTCACTATATATTGTACAAGAAAATATATAACATACCAGTCCTACATATAGAACATATATGATACAGCACTTGTATCAAATCAAGCATAACTTGTTAAAATGGGAATACCCCTTTAGTTACGCAGCATGAGCAATTTCAGGAACCTATAAAAATGTAATAATTTTAATTCGCTGCCCAGAATAACCAGAAATAACATTAGTAAAGCAGGTGAATTATTGTATCCGGGTGGAGTTGCCCTCTAGGGGTTGTTTTTGTGTACTCTAACTTAGTCTCTTAGAATGGCGTGGTAATAACTGTTGTCAATTTTGTGTTGTGAAATCAAAGATTTATGAATAAACTTCTGCTTTTACGATTGTGGAAAACAAAACTGATGAAAAACAGAAGAATTTAAGCATTTCAATATATCAAGCTAAAGTGCTGTTTTGCAAAATGTCACCTATCAGATCATGTTCTGCAGTTGATTAATCTCCTCTTTTCTGCGCTTGGTAAAATTCCCAGCAAAAGTTCCATAAAACAGATGATTTATGGAGCAGACAGCCTCGCCATCATTTCATAGCGCAAATTTAATAAGTAAACAAATATATCCGTCCGACCGTGAATTACTGTTCATTTACTTGTGATTGGGTAAAGGCAGATAAAACCAACTCTGTCATTGGCTCATACAATGGTGATAGCTCAGGGCATCCAAAGAGGGAGCTCTGCCCCTTGATCGACCACGCCAAAAATTTATACCCATATCCCTCCCATGTGAAAAAACTTTCTGCCTCCCACTGATTTCAATGTGAGTTAAGAGGAGGAAACCGCGGCAAGAAAGGACATGGCCGTGAAAAAAAAACCGCCTCTGCCTCCCATTGAAATCAATGGGAGGCGATTGTGGCCATTTTTTGTCGCTGATTCCGAAGTTGTTTCCGCATCAAAATCAGTGCCAAAAAATTCAGTGTGACCTGACCCTTTGGCTGCCACTTCCATGCTGGAAGGGTCTACTTTTACATAACCATACTTGCCAACTCTTGAGTAATTATATGCAGGAGATTCTGAGAACTGATGTATGAAACAAAAATGTTTAAAAATATGCCCCACCCATTTAAATAGGGCATACCCCCAACCTAAGTAGTGCATATGACCCTCCTTCATCACACCCAAAATAGACCAGACCCCTAAATAAATACAGAACCTAGACCAGACTCTGCAGATATTCACCTTTCCTCGTTTCTACAGTCCTCTTCACTACCAGGCACCACCGCAGACAACAACCTGATGACGGCCACGCCGCCAGGGCATTATATGCATGGGTGCATGGGAGAAAAGAGGACTGCAAGAACAGGCAGAGGTAAGTACCACCAGTCAGGAAACAGGGACCAGTAGACATGACAGCTCTTCCAGGAGCCTCATGGACATTTCGGGAGTATGTGTATAATTATATATGTACAGCTGGTATAAGTTATACATCTTCCTGTATATAGTGATATGGAGCATGCTGGTATAACCTGGGCATCTTCTGTATATAATTATATATGTACAGCTGGTATAAGTTATACATCTTCTTGTATATAGTGATATGGAGCATGCTGGTATAACCTGGGTATCTTCTGTATATAATTATATATGTACAGCTGGTATAAGTTATACATCTTCTTGTATATAGTGATATGGAGCATGCTGGTATAACCTGGGTATCTCCTGTATATAATTATATATGTGCAGCTGGTATAAGTTATACATCTTCTTGTATATAGTGATATGGAGCATACTGGTATAACCTGGGTATCTTCTGTATATAATTATATATGTACAGCTGGTATAAGTTATACATCTTCTTGTATATAGTGATATGGAGCATGCTGGTATAACCTGGGTATCTTCTGTATATAATTATATATGTACAGCTGGTATAAGTTATACATCTTCCTGTATATATTGATATGGAGCATGCTGGTATAACCTGGGTATCTTCTGTATATAATTATATATGTACAGCTGGTATAAGTTATACATCTTCTTGTATATAGTGATATGGAGCATGCTGGTATAACCTGGGTATCTTCTGTATATAATTATATATGTACAGCTGGTATAAGTTATACATCTTCTTGTATATAGTGATATGGAGCGTGCTGGTATAACCTGGGTATCTGCTGTATATAATTATATATGTACAGCTGGTATAAGTTATACATCTTCTTGTATATAGTGATATGGAGCATGCTGGTATAACCTGGGTATATTCTGTATATAATTATATATGTACAGCTGGTATAAGTTATACCTCTTCTTGTATATAGTGATATGGAGCATGCTGGTATAACCTGGGCATCTTCTGTATATAGTTATATATGTGCAGCTGGTATAAGTTATATATCTTGTATATAGTGATATGGAGCATGCTTGTATAACCTGGGTATCTTCTGTATATAATTATATATGTACAGCTGGTATAAGTTATACATCTTCTTGTATATAGTGATATGGAGCGTGCTGGTATAACCTGGGTATCTGCTGTATATAATTATATATGTACAGCTGGTATAAGTTATACCTCTTCTTGTATATAGTGATATGGAGCATGCTGGTATAACCTGGGTATATTCTGTATATAATTATATATGTACAGCTGGTATAAGTTATACATCTTCTTGTATATAGTGATATGTAGCATACTGGTATAACCTGGGTATCTTCTATATATAATTATATATGTACAGCTGGTATAAGTTATACCTCTTCTTGTATATAGTGATATGGAGCATGCTGGTATAACCTGGGCATCTTCTGTATATAGTTATATATGTGCAGCTGGTATAAGTTATATATCTTGTATATAGTGATATGGAGCATGCTGGTATAACCTGGGTATCTTCTGTATATAATTATATATGTACAGCTGGTATAAGTTATACATCTTCTTGTATATAGTGATATGGAGCATGCTGGTATAACCTGGGTATCTTCTGTATATAATTATATATGTACAGCTGGTATAAGTTATACATCTTCTTGTATATAGTGATATGGAGCGTGCTGGTATAACTTGGGTATCTGCTGTATATAATTATATATGTACAGCTGGTATAAGTTATACATCTTCTTGTATATAGTGATATGTAGCATACTGGTATAACCTGGGTATCTTCTATATATAATTATATATGTACAGCTGGTATAAGTTATACCTCTTCTTGTATATAGTGATATGGAGCATGCTGGTATAACCTGGGCATCTTCTGTATATAGTTATATATGTGCAGCTGGTATAAGTTATATATCTTGTATATAGTGATATGGAGCATGCTGGTATAACCTGGGTATCTTCTGTATATAATTATATATGTACAGCTGGTATAAGTTATACATCTTCTTGTATATAGTGATATGGAGCATGCTGGTATAACCTGGGTATCTTCTGTATATAATTATATATGTACAGCTGGTATAAGTTATACATCTTCTTGTATATAGTGATATGGAGCGTGCTGGTATAACCTGGGTATCTGCTGTATATAATTATATATGTACAGCTGGTATAAGTTATACATCTTCTTGTATATAGTGATATGGAGCATGCTGGTATAACCTGGGTATATTCTGTATATAATTATATATGTACAGCTGGTATAAGTTATACATCTTCTTGTATATAGTGATATGTAGCATACTGGTATAACCTGGGTATCTTCTATATATAATTATATATGTACAGCTGGTATAAGTTATACATGTTCTTGTATATAGTGATATGGAGCATGCTGATATAACCTTGGTATCTTCTGTATATAATTATATATGTACAGCTGGTATAAGTTATACATCTTCTTGTATATAGTGATATGGAGCATGCTGGTATAACCTGGGTATCTCCTGTATATAATTATATATGTACAGCTGGTATAAGTTATACATCTTCTTGTATATAGTGATATGGAGGATGCTGGCATAACCTGGGTATCTTCTGTATATAATTATATATGTACAGCTGGTATAAGTTATACATCTTCCTGTATATAGTGATATGGAGCATGCTGGTATAACCTGGGTATCTTCTGTATATAATTATATATGTACAGCTGGTATAAGTTATACATCTTCTTGTATATAGTGATATGGAGCATGCTGGTATAACCTGGGTATCTTCTGTATATAATTATATATGTACAGCTGGTATAAGTTATACATCTTCTTGTATATAGTGATATGGAGCGTGCTGGTATAACCTGGGTATCTGCTGTATATAATTATATATGTATAGCTGGTATAAGTTATACATCTTCTTGTATATAGTGATATGGAGCATGCTGGTATATCCTGGGTATCTTCTGTATATAATTATATATATACAGCTGGTATAAGTTATACATCTTCTTGTATATAGTGATATGGAGCATGCTGGTATAACCTGGGCATCTCCTGTGTATAATTATATCTGTATAGCTGGTATAAGTTATACATCTTCTTGTATATAGTGATATGGAGCATGCTGGTATAACCTGGGTATCTGCTGTATATAATTATATATGTACAGCTGGTATAAGTTATACATCTTCTTGTATATAGTGATATGGAGCATGCTGGTATATCCTGGGTATCTTCTGTATATAATTATATATATACAGCTGGTATAAGTTATACATCTTCTTGTATATAGTGATATGGAGCATGCTGGTATAACCTGGGCATCTCCTGTGTATAATTATATCTGTATAGCTGGTATAAGTTATACATCTTCTTGTATATAGTGATATGGAGCATGCTGGTATAACCTGGGTATATTCTGTATATAATTATATATGTACAGCTGGTATAAGTTATACATCTTCTTGTATATAGTGATATGGAGCATGCTGGTATAACCTGGGCATCTTCTGTATATAATTATATATGTACAGCTGGTATAACCTGGGTATATTCTGTATGGGATAAAATGGTTAATAGTTAGAATTCTATATTACTTGACAGACCTGGGTATCAGTGGAGACATTACACATATTCATTTATATAGCGCAGTTGACTCCCCACTGTTCTCCAGACCTGTATAGACATAAATAATTAATATTGTAGACATATGTAAATCGTCTTGTTGCAGTTTCGGCCTCATTAGCTCCAAGGTCAGGAGAAATGGCATTTAACAACCACATAGCTCAGAACTATCTTTCCTCTTCATCTCAGGAGGGAGTCTGGAGTCCGCTGTGAGACCCCAGGACCAGGCCCTTCATTTAGACTGAGGCTATCTGCAGGTGTCCCTCTGACATTAACCACAGTGCAATAATGAATATGCCTGGTAAAATGTAACGGCGACATAACATATAACTATTATTTATATCATCATGCACATCAAGTGTATGCCTGACGTACAGCAGTGGTGAGGCGGTGACGATTGATCCATTGGCATGTGACCATGGCGGCCATCTCTGGCTGCAACAGCGACGTCACTATGGACGACACGTCACCGATGCGACCAGGGGCGTAACTAGGAAGTACTGGGCCCCATAGCAAACTCTTGACCAGGGCCCCCCCAGGTGCCACAAGCAGCCCCCCTTATAAATAGTGCCCCCTGTAGAATATGCCATACAGCCCCCCTGTAGACAGTGCTATATAGCCCCGCCTATAGGCCGTGCAGTGTCACACCCCATTTGTAGATAGCGCCCCCACCTCCCGTTTGTAGATAGTGCCATACATCCTCCCTGTAGATATCGCCATAAAGCCCCCACTGTATATAGCGCTATACAGCTCCTACTGTATATATTGCCACACAGCCCCTTTACTAGATAATGCAGCACAGCCCCTCGCCTTAGTAGGTAATGCCACACACAGCCCCCTGTAGATAGAGCCACAGCCCTCCCCCTTGTATATAGTGCCACACAGTTCCCCCTTGTGTATAGTGCCACACAGCTCCCCCTTGTGTATAGTGCCACACAGCTCCCCCTTGTGTATAGTGCCACACAGCTCCTCCTTGTGTATAGTACCAGACAGTCCCCCTTTGTGTATAGTGCCACACAGCCCCCCCTTGTGTATAGTGCCACAAGGCAATGGCGCATCTGAGAAAGTTGTATCAGCCAGGGAGATGTCACTCAAACATGGAAAGGTGGGTTTGGAGGCAGGACTATGTGACTCTTCAGGATAGCGGCACCGCCCCATGACCCACGAATGAGTAATTAGCATATAGCGTGTGCGGTTTTATAGTGGATTTTAAAGATTTTCCTGCATCTGAAAAAACATAGAAGGGAATGTTTGGAAATATTGTCAGGTCATGTATTACTGCATGGTGGCGGTTCAAGGGGTTAAAACTACTAGGCAGGTTCCCATGAAATATACAATGAATTGAGAACAATTCCATCTGCTCTGCAATATAATTACAGATCCAGAACCAAGCACTGACATATATACAGTACCACAACCAAGCTCTGTACATAAATACAGCACTAGAACCAAGCTCAGTACATATATACAGCACCAGAACCAAGCTCAGTACATAAATACAGCACCAGAACCAACCTCAGTGCATAAATACAGCACCAGAACCAACCTCAGTGCATAAATATAGCACCAGAACCAACCTCAGTGCATAAATACAGCACCAGAACAAAGCTCAGTACATATATACAATACCAGAACCAAGAACAGTACATAAATACATCCTCAGAACCAAGCTCATTACATATATACAGCGCCAAAACCAATCTCATACGTATATACAGCACCAGAACAAAGCTCAGTACCTACATACCGCATCAGAACCAAGATCAGTACATATATACAACACCAGAACAAAGCTCAGTAATTACATACAGCATCAGAACCAAGATCAGTACATATATGCAACACCAGAACAAATACAGCTCAATTTAGTGCAACCCCTGCCGTATAGGTTTGTACGGCGTAAAACTACAGCTCCCAGCATGGCCCGAACAATGGCTGGGAGATGCTGTTTCACAAAAAAAATATCATACCACCATCATCTCGCTGGAGATCATACAGGTGACTACAGTACTGATTAGAGGCAGAATAAACATTTACATTAAGTGACTCACCGGTGACGTCTCAGATTCTAGTTCTTTTCTTCTCCCTCTGGTCCAGACATCTATGATGGATTTCTATCGGCCACAACCCATTTCTGCATTTTTGCGCTCAGATGTCTACACTTCTCACTTTTCAAACATTTCTGCACCTATAAACGAAGTTAAAATTCTCAACACCTCTAAATATAAGAAAGCGCCATACACTGCACCTCTAACTATAATAGCGCCATACACTGTGTCCCCGATTATAATAGTACCATACACTGTCACACACACACACACACACACACACACACACCGTGTCCCCTGTAGATAGTGCCCCCATAGCCCCCTGTACCCCATAGAGCCCCTGTAGCTAGTGCTCTCATAGCCCCCTGTAGATAGTGACCCGCATAGAGTCTCTGTAGATAGTGCCCTGCATAGAAGCCCCTGTAGATAATGTCCCACATATAACCCTCTGTAGATAGTGCCCACATATGGACTCCAGAGCTGCTAGTCAATAGTGCTAACCACTGAGCCACCGTGCTGCCCTACATATAGCTTCCCCTATAGTTTCTCACATATAGCTCCCCCTGTGTATAGTGTCCCACATATAGCCCTCCCCTGTAGACAGTGCCCTATATATAGCCCCCTGTTGCTAGTGCCCCACAGTTAATCCATCCCTGTATATAGTGTCCCACATATAGCCCACCCCTATAGAAAGTGCCCTAAAAAAAGCTTCCCTATAGATAGTGCTCTAAATATAGCCCACCCCTGTATAGTGTCTCACATATAGCTCCCCCTGTATATAGTGCCCCACATATAGACCCCCTGTAGATAGTGTCCCACATCCCCACATATAGACCCCCCTGTATATAGTGGCCCAAATACCCACATATAGACCCCCCTGTATATAGTGGCCCACATCCCCACATATAGACTCCCCCTGTAGATAGTGGCCCACATCTCCACATATAGACCCCCTGTAGATAGTGCCCCACATATAGACCCTCCTATATAGTGGCCCACATTCCCACGTATAGATGACCCCCCCTGTAGATAGAGCCCCCACTATAGATAATGCCACTCACAGTTTTATTAGGAAAAAGCAAAAAAACTTTACATACTCACATGATTCCGTTCCCGCGCCGTCCGATGGCAATGCAGACCTGCTCTCGTCTGAGCAGGTCTGTTGGAGCTTAACGACGCCTGGGCAGAATGACTTGCCCGGTCAATCAGCGCCTTTCAAGCACGGAAGCGGCCGATGATGTCATCGCTCCGCTAGCGTCGTTGAAAGGCGCTGATTGGCGGGGCAAGTCATTTTGCCCCACCAATCAGCGTCATTGTAAGGTGCTGAATGGTCGGCCATTCAGCGCTAATGCATGTATTTGTACCTGCATGCTATAGACACAGGTACAATTACTGCAAGACGGGGTGGCTGTTGCTAGAACCGGAGCCCCCTCCGGTGCTAGCAATGCCTATGGGCATGAGAGGGCCTGAGTCGCCCGGACCATACTTGTTGGAGGCTCGGTGGTGCGGGCCCCGTAGTAGCGGCGCTACCGCTGTAGCAGCCATAACGGCGCCACCGGGCATATGGGGGGGTGTGTCGGCTGTCGACACGGCCCCCTCAAGCCGCGGGTCCCGTAGCAGCCGCTACCGTGGTAGTTACGCCACTGGATGCGACCAATATAGAGTATTCAGAGAGGAGTGTGCTCAGCTAAACAGGACTGTATGTGACATATGTGTCATGATGTGAGGAGGGAAATGGGGACAAGTGGCAGATCACAGACAGAGTTACATAGTAGAAGGAGCATGGCCTCCAGCAGCACAGAGTATTTCATGTGAGAAGTGTGCGGATCTTCTTGACTCATGGGGTGAAGTCAGTGAGCACAGTGCTGCATTTGACAGGGGCAGTTTTCATGATGGAAGGGGGAATGGAGACAAGTAGGAGATCAGAGACAGACAGAGCTTGGTTACTAGTAACTAAATACCAACCAACATACCTCCCAACCGTCCCGGATCCGGCGGGACAGTCCCGATTTCTCACTGCTGGACGTCTGCAGCAGCGATCAAAAGGCGGCAAGAGTCTTGCGGCGGTGTTCTCACTGGGATCTATGTGATCAGGTGACAGGTCAGGTGACTGGACTGGTCCACTCCCGGGCCGGCATCGACACCAGTGAGAACGCCGCTGCAAGACTCCTGCCATCTTCTGGTGGTGAGTGAAAGCAGAGCGGAGAGTGGCAGCAGTAGGGCCGGCTACCTCTTATAAGGGGGTTGTGTTGCGCTACCTTCAGAGAGCCATCTACAGGGGGGCTGTGTCTGACACTATGTACAGGGGGACTGTGTGGAGCAATCTACAGGGGGGCTGTGTGTGGAGCCGTCTACAGGGGGGCTGTGTGTGGAGCCATCCACAGGGGGGCTGTGTGTGGAGCCATCCACAGGGGGGCTGTGTGTGGAGCCATCCACAGGGGGGCTGTGTGTGGAGCCATCCACAGGGGGGCTGTGTGTGGAGCCATCCACAGGGGGGCTGTGTGTGGAGCCATCCACAGGGGGGCTGTGTGTGGAGCCATCCACAGGGGGGCTGTGTGTGGAGCCATCCACAGGGGGGCTGTGTGTGGAGCCATCCACAGGGGGGCTGTGTGTGGAGCCATCCACAGGGGGGCTGTGTGTGGAGCCATCCACAGGGGGGCTGTGTGTGGAGCTATCCACAGGGGGGCTGTGTGTGGAGCTATCCACAGGGGGGCTGTGTCTGGCGCTATGTACAGGGGGGCTGTGTCTGGCGCTATGTACAGGGGGGCTGTGTCTGGCGCTGTGTACAGGGGGGCTGTGTCTGGCGCTGTGTACAGGGGGGCTGTGTGTGGAGCAATCTACAGGGGGGCTATGTGTGGAGCCATCTACAGGGGGGCTGTGTGTGGAGCTATCTACAGGGGGCTGTGTGTGGAGCTATCTACAGGGGGGCTGTGTGTGGAGCTATCTACAGGGGGGCTGTGTGTGGAGCTATCCACAGGGGGGCTGTGTGTGGAGCTATCCACAGGGGGGCTGTGTGTGGAGCTATCCACAGGGGGGCTGTGTGTGGAGCTATCCACAGGGGGGCTGTGTGTGGAGCTATCCACAGGGGGGCTGTGTGTGGAGCTATCCACAGGGGGGCTGTGTGTGGAGCTATCCACAGGGGGGCTGTGTGTGGAGCTATCCACAGGGGGGCTGTGTGTGGAGCTATCCACAGGGGGGCTGTGTCTGGCGCTATGTACAGGGGGGCTGTGTCTGGCGCTATGTACAGGGGGGCTGTGTCTGGCGCTGTGTACAGGGGGGCTGTGTCTGGCGCTGTGTACAGGGGGGCTGTGTGTGGAGCAATCTACAGGGGGGCTATGTGTGGAGCCATCTACAGGGGGGCTGTGTGTGGAGCTATCTACAGGGGGCTGTGTGTGGAGCTATCTACAGGGGGGCTGTGTGTGGAGCTATCTACAGGGGGGCTGTGTCTGGCACTATGTACAGGGGGGCTGTGTGTGTGGAGCGATTTACAATGGGGCTCTGGTGGATGATTTTTCCATTGACCGGTAGCAGAGTTACACAATTGGAAAAAAACATCCCCATCATGTAACTCTGCTACCTGTCAATTGAAAAGTCATCCACCACAGGGTCTCCCTCTTGACTTTCATTGTTCTCAGCCTTTTGGTTTGTCCTGCAGCTGCTGCTGTGATGAGCAAATGTTATACCCAAGATAGGAAAAGTAACACAAAGACGATATAACCGGATCCATAATATCTGTGATATCCGGACAGTCTAGAGATCCGCAGTGAGAAAGTGCGTTTGTTATTTGAAGAAGGATCTGGCCGTGATTTGATGTGTTGATGCGGGATATTGGGCGTGGTTAGGGGGCGTGGCTTAAAATGTCCCTCTTTTCCGAATTCAAAAGTTGGGAGGTATGCCAACCAATCGTTTCCGCAGCCTTAGGCCCCATGCACCCGACCGTAGTATTCATCCGTAATTACGAATCAGATAATTCCGGATGAAGTTGTGGACTCATTCATTTATATAGGCGAGTGACAACCTTCCATATATTTGCAGATATGTGTCCGGGCCGTGGAAATGATCGGCAAAATATAGAACATGTCTTCTTTTTGTCCTCAATTGCAGCACGGACTCGGCTATAGAAGTCTATGGCGCTTCCAAAATAGCGGACGTCTACGGATGTGCATCCGTATTTGCGAGTCCGTATTTGCGGACAGTAAAAATCCTTACGTTCGACATGCTGGTATACGGAGTCACTGCTCTGTAAAACTATTTTTTTTTGTTTTTGGATTTTATATGAAATCAGAATCATACAGATGGGCCGTAGAGCCCCACAGACCACTATCGGTGCTGTTATTCAGGTCTGTACAACTCGTAGCTTGTATGCAGCGGTAATACGCCTTTGTGCAAGAGCCCTATTGACCGATTAAGGGTGGGATTCCAGCAGATTGTATCCATTGCCTATATATCCATTTGATCTTCTTTGTGTAGATCCGCTGATATAAGGAATACATTTCATACAAAGAACATGAAGAGTCTCATAATGAAGACCCCGTAGTCATGTGACTAGGGAACCACAGGGGGGGCGCACGGGAAAATAGCCATCTTTATAAACGAATGAATACAAACCATGAGTATATTGTTGTGTTTTGGGACATATTATAGAATAAACTGCTTTTTTTGTTCTTGAATAGAATAATGCCATGTACTCCTGTCAGCGGGGAGAGAAGAGTCTACAGGGGGACATGAAAGCAGAGCGAAGCTTGTAATAATAATTTTATAGAAATATAATAGTGACTGACAACATCCGTGAAGCCGGGATTTGGATGATTATTATAGAGAGAGTAAAAACAAATAAAAAAGAGGCGATGATTATGTACTTATTCCCAACTAACCATTATAGAAATCCAACCCCCTGCAGAGCGTTACTGCTCACGGCGAGGATGGGTGTGCAGACAAAAGCAATGCACTAAGGCTCTATTCAATGCACATTTTTGGCCCATATTCGACATAACATACCCAAAGGGTTCTACTGTGCAGACATAGGACAGAAGTGTATCCTGATGTGATCTGCAAGGATATGCATGGAAGGGGGTTGGCAGATTCCTAATAACTTAAATCCCCCCATAACTACTAAACCACCTGGACCTTCTAGGATGTTTGATATTAACCCATAACTGTCACGATGCGGGGTGTGGACCCACTGGGTCGTACCGCATAGCGGGATGGCAGCTGGCCAAACAGGTATGGTACAGGTATGGTACAGAGTCTATAGTCCAGAAAGGTTACCTGAGGCAATGTAAACAGGCGCAAGGCAGGCTCGGCCGGGACCAGGCGGCAGGTAAACGTCAGGCGTGGAGTAGCAGAACAGGCGTGGAATGCAGCACAAGACGACAACAGCTCAGCACGGCAGTAGACCAGGATAGTACTGGATAGCATTGGATACAGGTTACAGGTACGGGGAACACTGGGAACTGGAAGACACTTAGGAGATCATTTACAAGACAAACTTTGGGAAACAACAACAACGCTCAGGCGAGGATCAGAAGGGCGGTGGCCTTCTTATAGTCCAGGAAATCATGTGAGTTAATAATGAGGATTTTCATGTGCGCGCGCTGGCCCTTTTAAGAGTGGGCACAAGCGCGCGCGTGCACACCCTCCGGGAGACAGTGATGCAAACTGGGAATCTACCTGCAGCAAAGCCCATACCCCCTTTCGGGGGTTCAGGGTGAAGAACAGGGTTTCCTTAGACTTTGCACCCCAGTTCCGCACCATAGGTGCACCCCAGGCTATTACTTAATCCAGCTTGCTGCACTTCACTAATTCTTGAAATGCAACAAACTTTGCATTACTACTGATAATTTTTGCTGTCTCATTGCCCAGTCTATTGAATTTCAAACCCAAGAACCAGCATTATTACCCCATCATGGATAATAGATATCACCACTTACCTCTTTAAAACCCCTATGTAAAAATGTGGAAAGTTAGCAAAGGGGTTTTATGGCATTACTATGGGGGCATTATGCCATCACTATGGGCACCAATGCGCTTAGAAGCCTTCCCTTTAAAAATCCTGTGTTTGTCCTGACATATTTGATATCGAATGTCTAGATACCATGGAGGCACATAGCTCTGGTAGGAGCAGAGCTACAGTACTGCAGTAGGGCCGCTATACTGTGACCGGAGCCATCTGCTTCTGGCACCAAACACTGTATAGTTGCCGATGCTGGAAGCAGCCTGAAAAGCTGATCAGTGCGGGGTCCAGGTATGGGACCCCCACAAGCATAAAATGATGACCTATAGGTGCTCCATTACTTTCTATAGATGGGGTAGATGTGCAAAATATGTAAATGAAGATTAATAATTGAATAATAAAAAGTTCTGTCACTTTCTAATATACTTTGTGTAAAAATTATTCACCATTTTCAAGATCACTGCTCGCTGTCAGTGAATGGAAACGTTCATGTTTACCTCTAGAAGCAATTTGCTTCTTCTTACAGTGCACGCCTGGTCTGGCCTGACGCCGGCTGGCGGATTGATTACTCGTATACATTCGGTGCACGTTTGTGAGAAATTAGACCATCGATTGCAGAATTTTCTTCTCCCTATTTACGCTATAAAACGGTGATTGTTCTAATAAATGTGACCCAATGTTTAGTTGGAAGCGCAAGTACAATGCTGTTATTCTATTCACTTTACCAGGCTGTGGCGATGATTTACTTCGTACTGCGGCCCACACGATCTGGCTTTGAGTCATTACAACAATGAGCTGATACAAAGCGCAGAGAACACGAGTGAAGGTCAAAAACACATAATGGAGTTTCACCCACATCCGGCAATTTAATCATAATTAGAGATCATTAGCGGCAATTTGTTTAATGGCAGACTTTATCAACATTTCTCTATTATTATCTGCAGGAGGTTTCATATTCTGCTAGGACGGCGTGAATACATCTCTGTAGTGGTAACGTAGGCTCCATCAATAGGGAGAGGGCAACACCATGACAAAATACTCCCGGACTGCAAAGCGGAATTTTAAGTGTTGAATTCAAGGTCTTTTTTTTTATGCGCGGGAAATAAGAGACTCAATAAACTTTGGGTAACCCCCCCCCCCCCCTCTCAGATTTATGGACAAGCTATTCAATTGTGTCCTAGAAAACAATGGGGACAATGACTAAAACTAAAGCAGCTACGATGGGTTAACATGCGGAGGTAAGAAAATGAAGGTACAAATACAAAATGTTATGTTTTCATCCTGCGCTAAGGTTTATATCTGACCCCCTTATAGGAGTACAGGCATATAAGAGAGTTCTGAAAGGGTCGTATGTACATTACGCGTAATCGTTGTAATGCAGCCTTCAGATATACTTTATATTTTAACTACACAAGATCTTTGCTTGCTGTCCTTGAATGGAAACAATCTTCACAATTAGAGGATTAAACCAATAAAGACCTAATACTTCTCACAGCTGAGGGTTTGTTACAATGCATCCAGTCCAGACAGTGAGAAAGGGGTTGTCCAGTTTCAGCACATTAATGTTTTTTTTTTGTATAATCAAAATAGTTTTCCAATATACTTTCTGTATTAATTCCTTACGGTTTTCAAGATCTCTGCTTGTTGTTATTCAATGGTCTTAGTTCATAAGTGGCTACAACTGTATCCAGTCTAGACACTAAAGAATTTGGGTTTTCACACTGATACATTGTAGCAAACTACCAGATTTGTGCAGCTGCTGCTGATGTGCTTACAGCATGGCCCAGACCGGGGACAATTGTAGCCACTTCTGAATTGAGAGGAAGACAAGCTATGTACAGGTTTGCAGTCTGTGAATGGGAACAAGAGTATTTTCATTCACCCACAGCAAACTAATATATTGGAAATGGCGAGGAATTGAAAAATAAAATATATTAGAAAGTTGTAAAATTGCAAAACCCCTTTACCAGCTGGGACTCCCGACTGATACATTTTACCTGTAAAGATACATTGAGACAAGAAAGAGATTTGTACTGTGGAGTTTGGCTCACAGGGGATGGATACAATTGTAACAAAACCTGTGTGTAAACAAGAATAGGACAGAATTAGTACTGAATAAGGACTAAAATAGAGTAAATAGTGTCTGCGTGAATAGCGATGTAGCAGAGCAGAGTTTGTTATTTGGCAGAATTTGGGATCTATGATTTTCTATAGGACTGCAGGTAAACCTACCACATGATCTTGACGCACTTTTTTGCATTCACTTTAATGCCGTATCTGATATGATGCAGCATTCTTGTTTACTTAAGACAATGGGGGGCACCAAGGGTGGGGGCAGGGGTGTAACTAGCAAAGACTGGGCCCCATAGCAAACTTTTCACAGGGCCCCCCTCCCCACCCCTGGGTGCCACACACGGCCCCACCTTGTAGATAGATAGTGCCCCCCGTAGATTGTGCCATACAGCCCCCCTGTAGATTGTGTGCCATACAGCCCCACTGTAGATTGTGTGCCATACAGCCCCCCTGTAGATTGTACCATACAGCCCCCTGTAGATTGTACCATACAGCCCCCTGTAGATTGTACCATACAGCCCCCCCCCCTGTAGATTGTGCCATACAGGCCCCCCTGTAGATTGTACCATACAGCCCCCCCCGTAGATAGTGCCTTACAGCCCCTCTGTAGATAGTGCCATACATCACTCCTTGTAGATGGTGTCACACAGCCCCCCTGCATATTTTGCCATACAGCCCCCCCTGTATATTCTGCCATACGGCCCCCCTTGTAGATAGTGCCAAACAACCCCCCTGTAGATTGTGTCATTCCCCCTTGTAGACAGTACCATACAGCCCACCACCTCTCCCTTGTAGACAGTGCCCCCTCCTCCCCCTTGTAGATAGTGCCATACAGCCCCCCACCTCCCCCTTGTATATAGTGGCATACAGCCCCCCCATCTCCACATTGTACACAGTGCCCCCTAAACAAATAAAACAAAATAATTGTACTCACCTAGGCCCCGTTCATGCGTGATGAACGGAGCTGCTCCACAACACAGACGGGATTCTTGCGTAGGGCGGCAGGATACAGTGACGTCATCTTGTCGGCCCGTGCAGGGATCCAGTCCCTGCGCCTGATAGGCTGCAGACTGAACGTGGCCTGTAGCCTAGTAAATGGCAGAGCCGGGAGGTACCTCCCTGCTCTGCCATAGTGTTCAATAGTATCTGCGTCCTAAGGATACTATTGAACGTGGCATCTCTACCGCTGTAGGAGCCATAGTGGCTGCCAGCGGCGTCACCGTAGCGGACGCTATGGCTGCAACGGTGGCAGTTACGCCAATGGGTGGGGCATACAATACACTACAAAATCTGTAATTGGGCCCCCCATCTACCACGTAGCATTTATAATACTGGTGTCTTGTGCAGGCACCATAGCCGGGTGCAACTGCTACCTCTGCCCTATCTAGCACTACACCCCTGGGCATGCTGCTTGTGAGAAAAAGAAATAAATAAAAAGAAGCCACATGTCCTGGAACTCGTATCGCTTTGTGCCACATTTTGTTAGTATTTCTTCATTGTAAAAACACCATAGCAACCCAAATGTCACAAAGCCGCTACATATGCGCGGAGACGCTGACCATCCAACTGTCAGCAGGATTTATTCCTATTTTTCATGGGGCAGCAGCGTATGAAGCTATATTCATTATAACCACTAGAGGGAGCAACTGTCGCCTTTCTTCCATAGGTATCAAATATACTGGCATCTCATAACACACTGAAGTCTTTTACTAGAGAGAAGCCATGTCTCTTATGTCAATGGACTGAAATTTCCGTTTTTAGCACCACCGAAGGTCAATTCTTTTATTTATCAATTTTACAAACAAACATAACACGCTAATGGCAAAAGAATATGCGACCATATAAAATTTCGGCACGCAGGCCGGTATGTGCGGTCATCCTGCATGGTAAATGTACAAACTGAGTATTGTCATACAATAATTGGGGTTAACCCCTTGCATCCTGAACCTGCAGACATGCACAGAGGCCTACTGTGAAGCATCTCTTAGAGGGAAGTGTGAAAAAGGAAAGGAGAAAAGAGGAACGACAGAAAAGGGATAGGAAGGAACGAGTTCTGATGTTATACGTCATGCATAAAGTACAAATCAAGATGCCACGATGTTCCTGAATTCTAGAGATGATTGAAACCTGACCCAATGATACCAAGTCTTGATGAACTTGGCGTGAGTACCTCTCATGGATGCCGTGAGATCCTCCATCCTCATGATCTCCTGTATCTTATCGAACCACATGCTGAGCGAAGGCGCACAAGATTGTCTCCACAGCGCTGGTATGCAGGCCCTGGCAGCGTTCACCAGATGGCGGACCACCGAGCGACGATATGAGAACAACGGGACCTCGCACAGATGGAGCAAGAAGAAGGCCGGTGTGCATGGGAGTGGGAAGTCCGTGAATTTGGAGGTGATACGCCACACTTCTGACCAAAAGGCAGTCAGCCTCGGGCACTCCGAGAAGACATGTAGTATCGTTCCCACCTGGTCACCACATCTCCAACACAGAGGGGAGACCGCCGGAATCATGGCATGTAATCTGGAAGGCACCCTATACCAGCGCATTAAAATGTTAAAACCGCTTCCTGATACCTGCTGGCCATGGACGATTTATGTGTCATCGTGTAAACCCTATCTTGTTGCTCCGCCAAGAGTGTGATTCCCAAGTCCCTTTCCCATTGTAGCAAATATGTGGGTGTGGAGAGGGTAGATGGGGAGATCAGTAAGGAGTATAGTCTGGATAGTGTGTGACGCATCGAGCCCGAGCCCACGCAGAGGAGTTCAAACGGAGTTTTGACCCGCGCATGTTCCGCAGGGTTAGGCAATGCCACCAGGAAGTCTCTCAGCTGAGTGACCTGCCAGGGAGTGAGGGGGAGAGGGTCTGTCGAAGGTCAATTCTTATAAGCTCTCTTATCAGGGTTTCTACAATGCTGAACTTTCAGAGGCTTCTGCCAGCTTCCTCTGGTTCATAGCACCCCCTATGCCATCTTCATACAGAAGGACAGGACAGCAGATTCAGGCTGGGTGATCAGAGGATCCTTAGGATGCCCAGGTATAAGGTCCAGCAAACCATCTAAAGCCGACGTTAGAGCATACAACTTGTGTGTATGTGTAATGATAGCAGCAACGTTTATGATCAGTGGCGTAACTACCGCTGTAGCAGCCGTAGCGGCTGCTACGGGGCCCGCGGCATGAGGGGGCCCGTGTTGCCTGCCGGCATGGGCCCCCACCATGGCCGGAGGCTCCGCTAGCTGCCGCTATGGCTGCTACAGCGCGACGCCACTGAACACTACGGCAGAGCAGGGAGGTATCTTCCCGCTCTGCCATTAAAGGGGTTGTTCCTACAAAAGACATGTATCCCCTATCCACAGGATAGGGGATACATGTGTGATCGGGAGAACGGGGGACCGAAAGTCCCCTGAAGTTCTCCATCACAAACCTCTGACTTCCGGGGTCTGTGTCGGCAGCTCCGTAGAAATGACTGGAGCGCCGGTCACGCTTGTGCGCATGCGTGACCAGCGCTCCTTTCATTTTTCTTGAGCTGCGCAGACGCCGGAAGTCAGAGGTTAGTCATGGAGAACTTCAGGGGACTTTCAGTCCCCCGTTCTCCCTATCAGTGCCAGCGATCACACATGTATCCCCTATCCTCTGGATAGGGGATACATGTCTTTTGTAGGACACACTGTAGGTCGGATTTTTGGGGGGGATTGGGGCTGTATGGCGTTATCTACAGGGGGGGCTGTATAGCGTTACCTACAGGATGGGCTGTATGGCGTTACCTACAGGGGGGGCTGTATGGCGTTACCTACAGGGAGGGCTGCATGGCGTTACCTACAGGGCGGGCTGCATGGCGTTACCTACAGGGAGGGCTGCATGGCGTTACCTACAGGGGGAGGGCTGTATGGCGTTACCTACAGGGGGAGGGCTGTATGGCGTTACCTACAGGGGGAGGGCTGTATGGCGTTACCTACAGGGGGGCTGTATGGCGTTCTCTACAGGGGGGGCTGTATGGCGTTCTCTACAGGGGGGGCTGTACGGCGTTCTCTACAGGGGGGGCTGTACGGCGTTCTCTACAGGGGGGGCTGTACGGCGTTCTCTACAGGGGGGGCTGTACGGCGTTCTCTACAGGGGGGGCTGTACGGCGTTCTCTACAGGGGGGGCTGTACGGAGTTCTCTACAGGGGGGGCTGTACGGAGTTCTCTACAGGGGGGGCTGTACGGCGTTCTCTACAGGGGGGGCTGTACGGCGTTACCTACAGGGGGGGCTGTACGGCGTTACCTACAGGGGGGGCTGTACGGCGTTACCTACAGGGGGGGCTGCATGGCGTTACCTACAGGGGGGGCTGTATGGCGTTCTCTACAGGGGGGGCTGTATGGCGTTCTCTACAGGGGGGGCTGTATGGCGTTCTCTACAGGGGGGGCTGTATGGCGTTCTCTACAGGGGGGGCTGTATGGCGTTCTCTACAGGGGGGGCTGTATGGCGTTCTCTACAGGGGGGGCTGTATGGCGTTCTCTACAGGGGGGGCTGTATGGCGTTACCTACAGGGGGGGCTGTATGGCGTTACCTACAGGGGGGGCTGTATGGCGTTACCTACAGGGGGGGCTGTATGGCGTTACCTACAGGGGGGGCTGCATGGCGTTACCTACAGGGGGGGCTGCATGGCGTTACCTACAGGGGGGCTGCATGGCGTTACCTACAGGGGGGCTGCATGGCGTTACCTACAGGGGGGGCTGCATGGCGTTACCTACAGGGGGGGCTGCATGGCGTTACCTACAGGGGGGGCTGTATGGCGTTACCTACAGGGGGGGCTGTATAGCGTTACCTACAGGGGGCTGCATGGCGTTCTCTACAGGGGGGGCTGTATGGCGTTCTCTACAGGGGGGGCTGCATGGCGTTACCTACAGGGGGGCTGCATGGCGTTACCTACAGGGGGGGCTGCATGGCGTTACCTACAGGGGGGGCTGCATGGCGTTACCTACAGGGGGGGCTGCATGGCGTTACCTACAGGGGGGGCTGTATGGTGTTACCTACAGGGGGGGCTGCATGGCGTTACCTACAGGGGGCTGCATGGCGTTACCTACAGGGGGGGCTGTATGGCGTTCTCTACAGGGGGGGCTGTATGGCGTTCTCTACAGGGGGGGCTGTATGGCGTTCTCTACAGGGGGGGCTGTATGGCGTTCTCTACAGGGGGGGCTGTATGGCGTTCTCTACAGGGGGGGCTGTATGGCGTTCTCTACAGGGGGGGCTGTATGGCGTTCTCTACAGGGGGGGCTGTATGGCGTTCTCTACAGGGGGGGCTGTATGGCGTTCTCTACAGGGGGGGCTGTATGGCGTTCTCTACAGGGGGGGCTGTATGGCGTTCTCTACAGGGGGGGCTGTATGGCGTTCTCTACAGGGGGGGCTGTATGGCGTTCTCTACAGGGGGGGCTGTATGGCGTTCTCTACAGGGGGGGCTGTATGGCGTTCTCTACAGGGGGGGCTGTATGGCGTTCTCTACAGGGGGGGCTGCATGGCGTTCTCTACAGGGGGGGCTGCATGGCGTTCTCTACAGGGGGGGCTGCATGGCGTTACCTACAGGGGGGCTGCATGGCGTTACCTACAGGGGGGGCTGCATGGCGTTACCTACAGGGGGGGCTGCATGGCGTTACCTACAGGGGGGGCTTCATGGCGTTACCTACAGGGGGGGCTGCATGGCGTTACCTACAGGGGGGGCTGCATGGCGTTACCTACAGGGGGGGCTGCATGGCGTTACCTACAGGGGGGGCTGCATGGCGTTACCTACAGGGGGGGCTGCATGGCGTTACCTACAGGGGGGGCTGCATGGCGTTACCTACAGGGGGGGCTGTATGGCGTTACCTACAGGGGGGGCTGCATGGCGTTACCTACAGGGGGGGCTGTATGGCGTTACCTACAGGGGGGGCTGCATGGCGTTACCTACAGGGGGCTGCATGGCGTTACCTACAGGGGGGGCTGTATGGCGTTCTCTACAGGGGGGGCTGTATGGCGTTCTCTACAGGGGGGGCTGTATGGCGTTCTCTACAGGGGGGGCTGTATGGCGTTCTCTACAGGGGGGGCTGTATGGCGTTCTCTACAGGGGGGGCTGTATGGCGTTCTCTACAGGGGGGGCTGTATGGCGTTCTCTACAGGGGGGGCTGTATGGCGTTCGCTACAGGGGGGGCTGTATGGCGTTCTCTACAGGGGGAGCTGTATGGCGTTCTCTACAGGGGGGGCTGTATGGCGTTCTCTACAGGGGGGGCTGTATGGCGTTCTCTACAGGGGGGGCTGTATGGCGTTCTCTACAGGGGGGGCTGCATGGCGTTCTCTACAGGGGGGGCTGTATGGCGTTCTCTACAGGGGGGGCTGTATGGCGTTCTCTACAGGGGGGGCTGTATGGCGTTCTCTACAGGGGGGCTGTATGGCGTTCTCTACAGGGGGGGCTGTATGGCGTTCTCTACAGGGGGGCTGTATGGCGTTCTCTACAGGGGGGGCTGTATGGCGTTCTCTACAGGGGGGGCTGTATGGCGTTCTCTACAGGGGGGGCTGTATGGCGTTCTCTACAGGGGGGACTGTATGGCGTTCTCTACAGGGGGGGCTGTATGGCGTTCTCTACAGGGGGCTGTATGGCGTTCTCTACAGGGGGGCTGTATGGCATTCTCTACAGGGGGGGGGCTGTAAAAAAGGCACTATCTACAAGGGGGGGGTTGTGTGACACCCAGGGGAGTGGGGGCCCCAGTAAAAAGTTTGCTATGGGGCCCAGTCTTTCCTAGTTACGCCCCTGTTTATGATCCAATTAAGTGGATGAGAATATGTTCTGTATAGTTGGATTGTGGGCCCTCAATAATTTCCTCTAGTGGCCCCAAGGTACCGCAGTCTGATACAGCCCATCTGTAGTAGAGTCCATATATGTAGACTAGGGACAGGCACCTGCCCAACTGCTGTGGGCTCATAAACCAAGTCTGTTATGTCAATGAAGCAAAATCTGATACAACGCTGCCATCTAGTGGCAAAACACTAATGAACATTTCTCTTTCACCTCTGGAGAAACCGCTCAGTAACTGCTCATTTTGCAGGGAGAATAATAAGACTTTACATGGTGACGATTGAAATAATTAAATAATCCAATGTAATGTACAAACACCAGTAACCCCACAGAGAAAGAGCCACTCTCTATAACTCTCCGGGACTAATAGAGAGGGATTCTAATCAGTCTTCTATATGCTCACATAGAAGAGAGATGTAAAATTGGGACAGCCCCTTGTAATAGGGGGGGGGGGGGGGGGAGCTGCCCTAGTATCTCGGTAGTCTTAGGGTATGTTCACACGGCAGCGTCCGTAACGGCTGAAATTACGGGGCTGTTTTCAGGAGAAAACCGCACCGTAATTTCAGCCGTAATGGCATGTTGAGGCGCTATTTCGCTGTGTCAATTACGGACGTAAATGGAGCTGTTTTTCCATGGAGTCCATGGAAACCGGCTCCATTTACGTCTGAAGAAGTGACAGGCACTTCTTTGACGCGGGCATCTTTTTTACGCCCCGCTTTTTGACAGCGGGGCGTAAAAAAAATACCCGTCTGCACAGAACATCGTAAGATCCATTCTAATGAATGGGCAGATGTTTGCCGAATTACGTCCGAATGACGTCCGTAAATAAGCCGTGTGAACATACCCTTAGGCCTCATGGTAATATTGGACGGAGTCGTAAAGGGGCTCTTATTCAAGGGAATGAGGCCTCTACTGAACTGCTGTATGCCTCCAATTCATAACGAATCCGAAAGTCGAGAATGGTGGCATGCTCCATCGGATGCCATATATATTTAGGTATATAAGCAATGCTTCTAGGTGAGAATAGTTCAGTGCATACAGCAGTTGATGAAGCCTGTACGACAGTACAGAGTCTCTGCACCGCCATACAAGCCTCTGGGCACCGCCACACAAGCCTCTGGGTGCACTGCCATACGGTGCACCAAGCAGAAAAGTAAGTGCAGCTCTGGTGTATAAAACAGATTGTAACTCAGGATCAGTAATGCCATGTATGTACACAGTGACTCCACCAGCAGAATAGTGAGTGCAGCTCTGGAGTATAATACAGGATGTAACTCAGGATCAGTACAGGATAAGTAATGTATGTACACAGTGACTCCACCAGCAGAATAGTGAGTGCAGCTCTGGAGTATAATACAGGATGTAACTCAGGATCAGTACAGGATAAGTAATGTAATGTATGTACACAGTGACTCCACCAGCAGAATAGTGAGTGCAGCTCTGGAGTATAATACAGGATGTAACTCAGGATCAGTACAGGATAAGTAATGTAATGTATGTACACAGTGACTCCACCAGCAGAATAGTGAGTACAGCTCTGGAGTATAATACAGGATGTAACTCCGGATCAGTACAGGATAAGTAATGTAATGTATGTACACAGTGACTCCACCAGCAGAATAGTGAGTGCAGCTCTGGAGTATAATACAGGATGTAACTCAGGATCAGTACAGGATAAGTAATGTAATATATGTACACAGTGACTCCACCAGCACAATAGTGAGTGCAGCTCTGGAGTATAATACAGGATGTAACTCAGGATCAGTACAGGATAAGTAATGTAATGTATGTACACAGTGACTCCACCAGCAGAATAGTGAGTGCAGCTCTGGAGTATAATACAGGATGTAACTCAGGATCAGTACAGGATAAGTAATGTAATGTATGTACACAGTGACTCCACCAGCAGAATAGTGAGTGCAGCTCTGGAGTATAATACAGGATGTAACTCAGGATCAGTACAGGATAAGTAATGTAATGTATGTACACAGTGACTCCACCAGCAGAATAGTGAGTGCAGCTCTGGAGTATATTACAGGATATAACTCAGGATCAGTACAGGATAAGTAAAGTCATGTATTTACAAAGCAAAACCACTTTTTATATAGATTTAAAAATAGATAACATGGCCTCAAAGGAGGAGACTAAAATCGAACTATTGTTTATTTATTTTTTCCTCCATATAAATAAATCTCAAGTTATGTGCTGAATAATTTCATAATATATCTTTATAGGGTGTTGCTTCACTCAACAATAAATCCATCTGCAGTAAACTCCTAAACTCTCCCTAGCGGTGGCTGCCCGCAAGCAACAAACCCCCCTGCTGTGAGAAGGAATACTGTTGAGGTCTTTAGATGTATATTTACCTCTTGGTAGCGCCAACCTGGTGATTATTTTCTTCAGTGTTGGCTGCTTTTTAGCATTGCACTAGAGCACAGCTATAAACAGTGACTCCAGCTTAGCGATATTGTAAAAAAAAAAAACACCATATTGATCCCCCGCCTCCATTTATGCTTTATAATTAGAGATCGCAGTCTCTAGTCGCCATAAAGTCTCAATCATTTATGTAAATGGCCCTTAAACCAGTCCATGACCTATACTCTGCTTTCATTACTTTAATTATAAAATCATTGATTTTTTAAATTGATTTTTTTTTAAAAAACAACTTTCCCATTATCACATTTTCTTCCATTAGTAAAAGTGATTCTTGGTGGACCAGTAATCTGGGTGGGGATAATTTAGCACAAAGAAGGAAACTGAAGCAGCAGAACGCGTCTTAACTTGTTATATACCACTTCACCTGCAGGTGGCAGCATTGTATTAGATTTTAACATGTGCTGTTACTTTTGTCGGCATCTGTGGACTGGATGGAAAATACTTTGTGGCTCCTTGATGCCCTAGTATCTCAGTAAGGCCTCATGGTAATATTGGACGGAGCTGTAACAGGGCTCTTATTCAAGGGCATGAGGCCTCTACTGAACCGCTGTATACCTCCCATTCATAAGGAATCCTAAAGAAAAAAATGGTGGCATGCTCCATGGGATGCCATATGTATTTAGGTATATAAGCATTGATTCTAGGTGAGAATACTTCAGTACAAACAGCAATTGACAATGCCTGTATGACAGTACAGAGTCTCTGCACTGCCACACAAGCCTCTGGGCATCGCCACACAAGCCTCTCGGCACCGCCACACAAGCTTCTCGACACCGCCACACAAGCCTCTTGACACCGCCACACAAGCTTCTCGACACCGCCACACAAGCCTCTTGACACCGCCACACAAGCTTCTCGACACCGCCACACAAGCCTCTTGACACCGCCACACAAGCTTCTCGACACCGCCACACAAGCCTCTCGGCACCGCCACACAAGCCTCTCGGCACCGCCACACAAGCTTCTCGGCACCGCCACACAAGCCTCTGGGCACCGCCACACAAGCCTCTGGGCACCGCCATGCAAGCCACAGTGCACCGCCATACAAACCGGAGGGGGATTATATGGCGGGGGCCATCAGATCATAGACCGGCGGGGGTTTTAAACAGGTGAGTATTGTTTCTTTCTTTATTTTAGAACATATCCAACCGCCTATTTAATTTCCTAAAGTCTCGGACAACCCCTTTTAGCTTTATTTGCATAAAAATGGAAAACCCCTTTAATTTTGCTGAGAAGGTAAATCCCGTTGCAGTGTAAGACTGTGAACAAACAACAATCAAAAATCTTGGATTCAGGACCATGATGCAGTTCTGTGAAAAGTTTCCATACCTATGACTTCCCTCTGGAGGAAGGCGAGTGACCCCCCCCAGGGTGCCCGTAGTGCTGGTCACAGTAAAGTTCTGTCGCACTGTTAACCGGACAACCCCTGACACAATTGATATGATATGAACCCCCCCCTCTGGGGTGGCTGACGTATATATTTGCTGATATTATTATCAAGAAGGCGCATTGCATGTCTCGATCACTGGCCTTTTAGATGTTGTCCTATTTCCCTTTTTCTCGGAGAGCAATGCCGCCGCTCCTTATGCTAAACATCCGAGCCAAGGCTGTTTTCGAGTCCAGAATGCATTAAGACTTTCACAAGAATACATTTCATCACATCTATTTAATTCAAGTGTCTCATACATTTTAATTCTTAGAAAATAAGCTTTTCAAATTAAAGATCTGAACAACTGTGACCGTCCTGGGAAATTAACCCGAGCTAGAAAATCAGAGGGAAAAGCCACCCGAAAGGGAATATGTAAAGAGCGCTCAAGTGACACTATGAATAAGTATATCAAGGATCCCACTGATCCCCCCCCCTCCCCGCAACATTGACATAACCTACACATGATGTGATCCTACTGGTGGCATTAAGGGATTTCTATAGAGACCAATGTGCCACGAATGGGGGTTACCAAATGCAGGGACAGCCACTAAAACCCATGGCCGATGACATCACTTGTGATGACATCACACTATGCAAAGCTCTATACATCCCATAATAATAGTAAATATAATAAATATTAATTTGTTTTAAGAAATCCAGAAAGCTCACTCCATCCCTCAGGCATGCAGTGATGCTGGAGGATGGTCTGCAGACCCCCAGGAATGGACAATTGTATCTGCTGCAGATCCAACTGCTATACCAAGTCCCCTTGGCTTTCTTCTAGGGCCATAGATGCTTTAAAGTGGTTGTACAAAATTAGAAGGTTTTTATTTCAGCGACAGCGCCACCCTCGTCCATGGCTGTGTTTGGTATTGCAGCTCAGCCCTATACAGGTGTATACTTATTTTCTAAGCATTTAAAACCCATTATTATTATTAAAATAAATGCAATATAATCGCAGATATCAGAGTAAGTTGGCAACTTGATGAAGATACAGAACCTAAAGACGCACAATCAGCATTTTTTGAGACATTTTGAATATAATGGACATTTTATACTTTTGATTACTACGGATTGTCCATTGAGACATTAATCCCTGGTCAGGCAGGCCCACCAGGAGATCTCTCACGGGGCTCAGGTTCTTATATGGTGATGGGGATGACACACAACATGGCCGATGAGATCTAGCAAAAGACAACCCAGCCGGGAGACGTATACTGACGAAATGTATTATTATTTTGGGATTCAACTGCCCCTATTATGGTGAATTCACACGCTGCCGAATCCCCAGCAAATGACAGTACAATACATGTGGATGGGGTTTTAAAAACCCCATCTAAACGTGGCGGACAGAATAAGCGCAGAATTGAAGGCATGCTGCAGATTTTCTAATTTATCGTAGATTAAATCCGACATGTTTTTCGTGATGTGCCGTGGATGTGGAGCACATCTGCACGAGGATTAGCCCCGCTGTCATTCAATGGGCCAATCCATGGCTTTTCCGTGCAAAATTGACAGAAATAAGTAGCACGCTAGTTATTTCCGCAGCTTATTTCTGTAACACATGAATGAGGGTTTCATGGGCCATGTTGTGTCAAGTGGTAACGCCATATAATTGCATGGGATGCGAATTGTCAACGAAAATCACTTAAATGGGACTACGCTGCAATACCTTGCACGGACGCTACGATTGTGCCGGTGTGTGCACAAAAGGACAGAAATTAAATCAATGTAAACAATGAAGAGGATGCAGCCAGGTGCGTAGCTACGAGGGGCAGACAGGGCATGTGCCACTGGTGCAACTAGGATGTAAGGAATGGGGGCGCATTGACACTCTAGCCGGGTAATCACTCCTAGAGGAAATTCCTGACGTCCCTTTCCATATATGGACCGTGATGTCAGGGACTCCTCCTGGAGTGGAATCCCTGGCCAGAGCATTGCCCGACACTCTGGCCGGGTATTTCGCTCCTAGAGGGAGCCCCTGACGTCCCTTTCAATAAATGGACAGTGATGTCAGAGGCTCCTGGAGTTGAATCCCCGGTACTGTGGCTTCTACAAACCGGACCCCCAGAAATCTAATACTGATGACCTATCCTAAGGATAAGCCTTTCATTTTAAAGTCCCAGCTAACTCCTTTAAAATGCTAGATGCGAAGCCGTTCTGATCTGGTCCTGGTCTTGGGGGCACAGGGTTGTAATTTCTCAGACTAGGGGGGGGGGGGGGGGACGGGGACTTGGCTTATAAACATTGAGAAACTCTGCTACATACAGACCATGTAGAGTGACAGTGGCATAGGCGTAGTGCCCACAAGTGTATCAATGGGTGAAGTTACGGAGACGTGACCACGTTCTTGCTTTGCAGAACATGATTAGCCGAGTCCTATAAACAGAACAGGTTATGAAGCTCTTCTTATAGCAGATTTCCTGACGCAGTCTATAAGTTGGGAAAGTAAAGATTGTCATGACAACAGACGAGATTCATTACTAATAAAATAACTACCTTGTCTTTATGGAAACCAGGTACGCCTCTGAGAGGAGCTCAAATCTAACATCCTCTCTGGTATATTGGTGATATCCTACAGTCCACCCAACCCCCATCCTACTCCAACTGTAGGATCTGGACCTAGAGGGAATAAGACCACCGCTCGGCCTCCCAATAGGACATGTATCCAGTCAAGTCTGCAAACATCTAACTCACGAATAGCAGACCACGGTACCACTGGTCCCTCATAGCTGCAGAGTTTACATAAAAATGCAAAAAATCCCACATCCAGAGCAAGGTCCCGACTACCATCCTCCTCTCCTTGCCAGCCATAAACAAAACTGCTGGACTGCACAAATGCCAGTGTCAGTCTTTACTGCAAAGCTAGCATTCTATTCCTAAACCAGGAAGAGGAGTATGATCAATGCTATAGGGGTCTCAAGATTTGAAACCAAGACAGATGATAAATGCAAAATGCCAATTTTATTAACGTCATTATCCTCCGTATGCAATTCTACATCTATGGCTGCGGTCCATGAGGACTCCCGTATAGTTCTGTGATAATAGAAAATGCCACGGGGGCTCTATGGAAGGATCTCAGATTTGGTTGAAGGACGATCGTGGTGGAAGAATTGGTCACCAGCTAAATGGCTCATCAAGAAGGCGGCCGAAGGATGTGGGGATGTAGGCCCATCGGAGAACCATCCAGACGGACGGATGATGGGTATTATCTCTCATCGTCCTATGCAGAAGACAAACATGTTTGCAATGATAATGCATCAGTCTTTCATTGTTCATTTATTTTCCCCTCATCTCCGGTTATTGCACAATTTGTCCTGCGTAGACGCCGCATCGCTCGCTGTATACTAAACAGTTTATTAGCTATTTCTTCGGCCTCCGGAATGAGAGGGAAACATTAAACAGCAAGCTCCTTGTTCACAGAGCAGAGAACACCACCGTCTGCCTTTATAAATACTCCTATAATTGTGATTAACGTTGGGGGCCTCCGGCAGCATCCACAAACAAGCCCAGATCTCCGCTAAATATATTCGCATTCTAATATCTCTATCAATGTGAGATCAGCGGCGGCTCCTGTCAGGGGTTCTGTATTTACACACTTTGTGCGGCATATAAAACAGGGCAATTATTTGTATTTCAAAGAATTGCAGTTCTTTATCTTTCTCTTGCCATGATGGGATTTTAGCCGAGGATTTCCTGAAAACGTTGATTAAACTTCTAAAGGCGGCCGTAGAAGGGAGAGATTTATCGCGACGCTTTTGTAAATGCAATGTTTTCATATAAATACCGTGTAGAAAATGTACTTTGTGCTTTGGAGATGAAGAAAATTCCAAAATTCTGTTTTTATTTCGTTTTTTTTTTTTGTTAATCTAGATAAGCGGCGTTGTCTATAGGGGTATAGATTGTGAATCGCAACGTCCCCCCTCGTGTGTAATGTTTCCATCCTATTATACGGACGCTTCTCTGAGCTGCCAGAATGAATCTATTAAAGGCTTATTTTGTGTACGATGAGGCGCAGTTATAAAAAGTGTCATTCTGCCTGCGAAATGGTGCGATTCCTTAGAATATCCCTCTACAATGTACGCCTGGCCTGCCCTGGCAGGAGCAGAAAATGTGGCATGGGTGAATAAGGCACAACCCCAATCTGAAAACTGTCAGACATCAGAAGAACATGCAAAAAAATAAAATAATGGAACAAGTTCCCTAGACACAGTGCCACTCCTGTCCCTCCCCTAAGCTTTACACTGCAACACTGCTCCATTAGTGCAAAGATATGACCTTTATGACAGGAAGACACCAATATTACTGTAGAAATGGCACGTGGTAGGTGGGGGCCCTGTTATATATTCTACATTGGGTCCAGGAGCTTCAAGCTATGCCTCTGCTACCTTAACAGGCTCAGATGGCTGCAATGTCCCTCCACCATGCTTTACACATACAATAAAAATGAGCCACTTCTCCTGGTATTGTTCGCACCACCATACAGCCTCCCACCCACCCAAGGCATGACGGACCTTGCTTATTTGCCCTTTACCCCCTTTTTGTGGGAGAGAAGCAAGACCCCCTAGATGGCACTTCCAACTTTTGCCAGTGTTAAGCCTTGGTTAGGTTCTTGATGGGATTGGGACTAACCGGATGTGGCACCCCCACTCTGTGGACCCCATAGCAGTGTTAAGGACTGCCTCTCTGGTATGAACTTCCTGGCTGTTGCCGAGCAACAAGCTCTGCAGTTACTGGTGACTACTCTAGATCTCCTAGCTCCGGTGGAGACCTGGGTAGTCACCCGCCAGCGTACAGAAGTGCTAGTCACACATATAGCAACGGCTGTTTCTCCCCAGCACCGTTGGGCAGAGGAATTTAGAGAAAGTATTGCTTTTATTATTTTTTAATAGCGAGGTTAAGAAGAGGACACATGGGGGACCAGCAGGAGAGATTTTATCCCTTTATCTATATAAATAACCAGCACAAAAAGAAGCAGATTCTACAAGGGTTATATTTTTTTTTAATCCACTGTACGGTCTTGGAGAGCTTTTTCCATGGAGAGAAAAATGAAAGGACTGAGTACATTCAATATAATGTATCCTTCAGTCCGTGCAATTTTAATACTTTGTCTCGTACCCAAGAAAAAAAAACGAAACTAAATTGCTATTAAATTATTCCTGAAAGCAGCTGAGGTTCCATAGAAGTGGACAGCACTTTAATACAAATACATTGTATCAGGATATTTCCATATCACATCCGTCTCCTCCGCACAAGGAGTACAGCATGTCCTGAGCTCTCACAAGGATTAGTATTAATGGTAGTAAATTTACATTAAAGTGTCCCTCTAGTAATAAAAGTCACTTTGCCGCAATGAGGCCTTGGGGAAGCCGCTGCCATTCTGCTCTCGGCTCCGAGGCTCTATTTGCATAGTGTAATAGTTAAAATTATTTTTATGTTCTTGCTCGCAATGATAATCAGTATCTTGCACATTATGAATGATCTCTTGTTCCGGAGACAATCTGTTGGCAATTGTCTGAGATTCATATAATGTGTTACAGAAGTTTTCCGAATTGAAATCGTGATGTAGAGAGAGTCAGCTGGAAAAAAAAATGAATATTGAAAATATGATCCATACATTATCTCGTGTTCACTTAGAGGGGAATTACTCCACCATCTGCCTTTAAAGATATAGATTACGGTTTAATATACTCCGCCACAAGTGCGATACATATTCTATGGCTAAAAGCGCCGGAGAGATTATTTTGCTCGCTGCTAACGTCTCTTCGTTATGACAGGTGGCGCCAATCAGAGGCAGGAGCGGGAACCACCTGCAGCTACTGCAGAGCCACTTTGCTAAGAAAATAGCGCAAATTTTACCCGAAAATGTCACACCATAAGACAACGTGCGGCATATTTATTAATGTATTGCAGAAATATAATTCTGTTCCCTAAATGGTCAGCTTGAGTAAGAGTGGGACTGCAAAAATAGGGATTAGGCAGATGTGCAAAAAAAGGGGCGTTCCTAGCAGGGGCCTATATTATATCTGTGGAGCACTACACTCCTCATCACGGTGTATATTAGCCTATTATGTGCGATACTGTCCGCTGAGCTACTGTATCTCATCCTATCATGTGTGCTACGGTCTGCTGAGCAAATGTATCTAAGCCTATCTGCTGAGCTGCTGTATCTAATCCTATCATGTGAGATACGGTCTGCTGAGCAAATGTATCTAAGCCTATCTGCTGAGCTGTGATACTATTGTGTGTGTGTGTGCGTGATACGGTCTGCTGAGCTGCTGTATCTAATCATATCATGTCTGATACTGTCTGCTGAGTACTGTATCTAATCCGATTGTGTGTGATACGGTCTGCTGAGCTGCTCTATCTAATCATATCATGTCGGATACTGTCTGCTGAGCTTATGTATTATGCGTGATACGTTCCTTTGAGCTGCTGTACTCATAGCAACTTATAACTTCTTTCATTTTTTAACATTAATCTACACCAGTGTGTTTTGCAAACACTGTATAAAAACATTTAACACAAGGACGCACTGGAGTCCTAGTACCCAGAAACCCTTCCTCTGAGCCGTCCAGGAGAAAGCCCTAAATGATACTTAAAATGGGCTCTATTTTTCTGATACAGAGCTCCAAATTCCTTGCTTCCAGTTACATTTAAAAATTATGTGTGCCTATAGCCTCCACTAGAGGGAGCTCACTACCAACTAATTTATTATGGACTACACTGGGAGCTGTGTAGATCCAGAAGTAGTGAACTCCCTCTAGTGGTGGCAGTAGGCACACAGAATTTTATAATTTAACTGGAAGCAAGAGATTTACAGCTCTGTATCAGAATAATACATCCATTTTGGGCACCAATGATCTTGCAAATCCACCTATAAAAAACTGCACTCGCCACTGGATCCCCCGCATCAAAAATTAATAACATGAAATACATTTCTTTTACTCTATACATAGTTTATTTCCATATGCAAAGCCTGGATCACATTTTTGCCGGGCTGATCCATATTAGCATGAGCGGAGCAGATTTCCAGGTCAGTAAGCAGTCACCCTCAGCTACAACTGTTAAGCTTTCCTATGGGTGCAGTGTCTTCTTAGAGGTGCTAATCTGTAAGAGGACTCAATACACAATCCTGCTGTGTATCACACACCAAAAAACAACTTGTACAAATTACACTATAAGCTGCTTAAGCCTTAGGAGTAATTAAGGATTCTTCTTGTTAATAAGTAGAACGGTCACAGATCCTGCTAAGCTCATACACAAACAGATGGGAGATGTCAGTATGCTTATGGACTCCGCACATTGATAGAGACATAATCTGGTTTATACATAAATCTACACCAAGTCCTCTGCTCTACTGAACAGGATTCTGTTCCCAGCCACCATTTACATTGAAGCTACATCACAACTTTCATGGCGTGTGGATTCGTCACATTGTTGCACTGCAAAGTCCCATAGAAGCCCCATCGACATGACATTGGGGCAGATTTACTATCGTTGTACCGGATTATTGATTTGCATCAAAAATAACAGATAGTTGTGCCCCACTTGGCTTAGCGGAAAGCGTTGGGGCTTAAAGAGTAAACTCCCTTTAACAAAAACTTTCGATATATGTCGTAGAGACATATCGGAAGTTTTGATTGGTCGGGTCCGGGTGCGGAGACCCCTGCCATCAGTGAAACGAAGGTGCAGAAGTGTTCAGCTGAGCTCCCTGCACCTTCAGCTGTGATCGTCTCTCTTCGTTAGGCTGAAGACAGGCTCATAGATGTTCTCTGCGAGGCGTCTACAGGCTGCAATAGCCCAGCCGACGGAACCCCAACATGGGCCGTGGATTATTTGTTACTGGGCCGCGGTATCTGGTATCTAATCCGGTAGCCACAGGGAATTCGGGGCAAAAAAACCGCACCAAATTGTAGTGAAGTTTTTCGCCCGGAATGTCTGGTGCGGAAAGCCACTGAGCATTCAGCCGGCCTACTAGCAGGCTGGCCCTCTTGGAGGCTGTGATTGGCTGTAGCGGTGGTCACATGGGATGAAGCGTCATCCCAGGAGACCAGCCTTCTGATGTCATCAAGGCCAGACTCCTGGGATGTCGTTTCATCCCATGTGACTGCTGCTACAGCCTGTGATTGGCTGCAGTGGTCACATGAGATGAATCGTCATCCCAGGAGTGCAAACAGTGCAGCGATCAGCAGATGAATGAGCAAATGCTCGATCATCTGCTGGTCGTATCATTCTAAAGAAGCTAAATATTATCGTTGCCGGCAGCACATCTCCATGGGTAAACAGGGAGACGAGCTGCCGACATGATAATAATGTATGGGGACGAGTGATCGGAGTAACGACCGCTCGTCCCCATCCATATCTCCTTGTGACAGGAGCAAACGAGCGCCAATCAACGATGTCTGCCGCTTATTGGCCAGTGTAAAAGGTCCTTTAGTTATGAACTGTCAGACACACAGGACCCGCTGAACCAGTCAGTCCCGCTGACCTGACGGATTCAGGTTTCAGCCAGATACAGCTGCTCTGTATACAGGATACAAAGCAGCTGTATCTCAAAAAGTCAAAATTATTTATAATAAAATGTAATTACAAAGTTGCACCAATCACACGAATCGACATAGAATAGACAAGTTTTCAAAGGTTTACATAGCCTTTAAGTTAATATATACTTACTAAGAAATATATCACAGCTTCTCAAAGTAGCTGCAGAAAGAAACAGTTGGTGAATATACAAGTAAGCAGTAACTATTTACTCTGTTGTAGACCATTATTGCAATTATCCATCTGCTGTTCCCACATACTGATGTCTTGCAGCCCTATGAGCAGAGAACTACCCGCACTATATGATCCATCTTGGGTTATTTGCGTCTCTTATGTCTTCGCTCCATATTCTTAAACTTCGATATTAAAGAAAACTGTCGTCAGGTGTCAGATCACATTCCTCTGCTGAACAGAGAATGGAAGGTGTGGATATCAGTATATCACTTATTACACTACAGCCACCGCGGAGAGGCATGGCAGCCCAACAGCTGTATATATATATATATACACACACACAAACACACACACACACACACACACACATCCTGCAGCTTCTTCCAAGACACAAACCATTTGATCTATAATGAGTGATCGCAGCAGGTACCGGGGAGCAGGTCCAGGGCTGCTGGTGAGGGTGATGCCATTTCAACCCTTGCAGCAGAATATATAGTAACATAGGATTCACATGGTGATACATGGAAAAATAGGGCAAGGTTTAGAAAGAAGTAGAGCAGATTATAGATTTAACTGTATCTTGTCCAGATCTCTTACAGTTTTGAAAGCAATAGGGAGAAATTACAAGATATCGGGGGTTAGGGGGGGGGAGTTTGAAGTCAAGAATGTTTAAATTTGTGCTTCACATAATTGAGAAAAACTGGACCGAAAATAGAGCTTCACGTTAAAATCATCAATTACTGTAGATGTACTAAATAATAGGAACAACTGGTGAATGGGGAACATTTTTTAGATCACTTCAGTTTGTAAAATTATTTTATTATGAATTAATGGTCCTTATATTACAAAAAGATTCTATAAAAATTACACTTGGGGTGACAGAACAATGGCACGCTGACACGGGGGGTGACAGAACAATGGCACGCTGACACATGGGGTGACAGAACAATGGCACGCTGACACATGGGGTGACAGAACAATGGCACGCTGACACGGGGGGTGACAGAACAATGGCACGCTGACACGGGGGGTGACAGAACAATGGCACGCTGACACGGGGGGTGACAGAACAATGGCACGCTGACACGGGGGGTGACAGAACAATGGCACGCTGACACGGGGGGTGACAGAACAATGGCACGCTGACACGGGGGGTGACAGAACAATGGCACGCTGACACGGGGGGTGACAGAACAATGGCACGCTGACACGGGGGGTGACAGAACAATGGCACGCTGACACGGGGGGTGACAGAACAATGGCACGCTGACACAGGGGGTGACAGAACAATGGCACGCTGACACGGGGGGTGACAGAACAATGGCACGCTGACACGGGGGGTGACAGAACAATGGCACGCTGACACGGGGGGTGACAGAACAATGGCACGCTGACACGGGGGGTGACAGAACAATGGCACGCTGACACGGGGGGTGACAGAACAATGGCACGCTGACACGGGGGGTGACAGAACAATGGCACGCTGACACGGGGGGTGACAGAACAATGGCACGCTGACACGGGGGGTGACAGAACAATAGCACGCTGACACGGGGGGTGACAGAATAGCACGCTGACACGGGGGGTGACAGAACAATGGCACGCTGACACGGGGGGTGACAGAACAATAGCACGCTGACACGGGGGGTGACAGAACAATAGCACACTGACACGGGGGGTGACAGAACAATAGCACGCTGACACGGGGGGTGACAGAACAATGGCACGCTGACACGGGGGGTGACAGAACAATGGCACGCTGACACATGGGGTGACAGAACAATGGCACGCTGACACGGTGGGTGACAGAACAATGGCACGCTGACACATGGGGTGACAGAACAATGGCACGCTGACACGGGGGGTGACAGAACAATGGCACGCTGACACGGGGGGTGACAGAACAATAGCACGCTGACACGGGGGGTGACAGAACAATTATATGCTGACACAAGGGGGACAGAACAATGGCACGCTGACACATAAGGGGGACAGAATGGCACGCTGACACATAAGGGGGACAGAATGGCACGCTGACACATAAGGGGGACAGAACAATGGCACGCTGACACATAAGGGCGACAGAACAATGGCACGCTGACACATAAGGGGGACAGAACAATTATACGCTGACACATAAGGGGGACAGAACAATGGCACGCTGACACATAAGGGAGACAGAATGGCACGCTGACACATAAGGGGGACAGAACAATGGCCCGCTGACACATAAGGGGGACAGAACAATGGCCCGCTGACACATAAGGGGGACAGAACAATGGCCCGCTGACACATAAGGGGGACAGAACAATGGCCCGCTGACACATAAGGGGGACAGAACAATGGCACGCTGACACATAAAGGGGGACAGAACAATGGCACGCTGACACATAAGGGGGACAGAACAATGGCACGCTGACACATAAGGGAGACAGAATGGCACGCTGACACATAAGGGGGACAGAACAATGGCCCGCTGACACATAAGGGGGACAGAACAATGGCCCGCTGACACATAAGGGGGACAGAACAATGGCCCGCTGACACATAAGGGGGACAGAACAATGGCCCGCTGACACATAAGGGGGACAGAACAATGGCACGCTGACACAAAGGGGGACAGAACAATGGCACGCTGACACATAAGGGGGACAGAACAATGGCACGCTGACACATAAGGACAGAACAATGGCACGCTGACACATAAGGACAGAACAATGGCACGCTGACACATAAGGACAGAACAATTATACGCAGACACATAAGGACAGAACAATTATACGCTGACACATAAGGGGGAGAGAACAATGGCACACTGACACATAAGGGGGAGAGAACAATGGCACGCTGACACAGAGGGACAGAACAATGGCACGCTGACACATAAGGGGGACATAATAATGGCACGCTGACACATAAGGGGGACAGAATAATGGCACGCTGACACATAAACGCGATGATCATGATACAATGGTATGATGACTCATACGGAGGGTAAAAAAAAATGACACGCTGACGCATAAGGGTGACAAAACAATGGCCAAACTACACGTGGGGTGACCGGAAAATGTCTCAATGACACTGGGGGGGGGGGGGGGGCTGTACAATGGATGCACTGACACTTGGGATACAGACAATGACACTTGGGGTGTTAGAACAATGACATGCTGACACTTTGGGGGACAGAATAATTAATGATACTGACACTTGGGGGGGTAAGGGGGGAGTCCTTGAATAACTAACACACTAAGAATGGAGGAGCCAGCACAGTGAAGAATAATATGAACAGGATGGATAATATGAAGGCTATACTGTAGATATATAGTACTATATTATATCTGCACCTGACATCTAATGTCCACATTTACTTTACAAAGACTCAGTAGACCGACACCTCACATGTAACCCGTCCATTGCGCTGCTGCTTGTCTACACATCAGATTTGTTGGGGAAATGCAGTGAAACCGTCTGTAATCTGGAAACTCACAGATGTTTTCAATGAGGACGATGGTATCACCCTCCACCCAGAGGTGGGACTGAAAACTGCAAGCACTTGTGCGAATCCTCTACATTCTGCATCAATCTGCCTTCTTCTCAGAGTCGTCTCTCCACGATCTCCTGGTAGATGACCCTCCTCAGATGACTGAAGCACTCACTTTCCTCACTGCTGGGATGATGGGCACTGCCAGCTTGCTGTGGGGCATCTTCAAAGCTTCACTTGTGGTTTTGGTAACATTTGAAATTGCCTGGAGTGATGGAGCAAAGCACAAGAGACCAGTTTTCTCAGGATCTGTCCAGGAGAACAGACCAATAGGGGCAAAAGTCAACGGTATAAACATCCACTTAAACCGAATAAGCCCTGAGCCCTGGTGCTCCAAGGTGGCAGGGAGAAAGTGGCATCTTCAGCTAATTGGGGAGAAGGACTCGCACTTTGAGGTCTACTTCCACCACAGGTATGCTCAGATGTCCCTCAAAACTGCACAGATCCTGGACAGGGAAGAGAAGTCCAAGTACATCTTAAAATTGGGGCTATGCTGCAAACTTTGTCTGTCTCCAGAACACACAGTAACAGAACTGGCATTGGTCACTGTATATGTTTTGGACATGAATGACAATGAACCCAAGTTCTGCTCCAACAATCAATCAAGGATCAACCTGGATGAGACCACTGGGCTGAAGTCTGTGGTGTACAGTGCCAGGGCTGAGGATCCAGATCAGGGCACCAATGCAGACCTGGTTTATTTTGCTGACCCTGCAAGCTCTTATTTCTTTGTCATTCCCAAAACTGGACAGGTGGTCCTGGTGGAGTCCATCCTAAACCTCAAGAAGACCATCAATCTGACTCTATTCGCCAAGGATCATGGGCAGCCACCTCTGGTCAGTGCACCCTTACAAGTGGAGATCTGTCCAAGGGTCAAAAAGTTTTCTGCAGCTGAGAAAGAAGAGTATGCTCTGGGGCTGTACAGGCAAAAGAGGTCATCTGAGCTACCGGAGTCCTTCACTGCTATATCCATCCCTGAGGATACTTCTGTTGGCTCGGTCATCATTACCTTGGTGTCCAGAGATTTCCAGGACCCTTGGTATGAACTGGTGTCTCCTTCTGCAGAAGAGACTCCTATTGAAGTGAATGGGGAGGATGGGGAAGTGTCTGTGATCAGGACCCTGGACAGGGAACAAGCTGACAACTATGAGTGTCTGATCAAAGTGCTGGACAGAGCTGGTAAGAAACCAATGTGTGTGTGTGTGTGTGTGTGTGTGTGTGTGTGTATGTATGTATGTATGTATGTATGTATGTATGTGTGTGTGTGTGTATGTGTGTATGTGTGTGTGTGTATATATATTATATATATTCTGCTTGTTATATGTATTATTGATTATGGGGACAATGACCAACAGATCTCAATACTGCAATATGCACACTAAGTATATATTCAATACAATGCCTATCGATTTAAAGGAACAGGCTTCTTTTAATTATTATGGAATGGATTTATTTATTCAGTTTATTTTAAGGTGATTCCTGTTTTATATACCACATGTACTAGATAGTTACTGCATCCACTACCCTTGTCAGTAAATACGGATGCTATTACTTTCCCCACAAGGGTCATCACCCAGCTTTCCCAGACTCCTGAATAACAAATATGCCTATGAATTCACTGATGTTACTGCACAAAAAAAAACAATTTCTGATTCTAGACATTAGAAAAAGTAACTTACAACCCCTGTGCCAACTATAATGGCAGCCATGATGATTTTGACCCAGCTTTCTTGGAAACAGATAAATTAGAAATGGATGAATAGAAGAGTGAATGACCAAGTTGCATTCCAGCTGTCAACTTCACAGGAAAGGTGATAAATGTTAGATTAATGGGGGTCCAAGCACTGGGACCCCCTAATCACTAGAACGCTAGTCTCTTTCCACCAGGATGCCTGTGGTGGGGTAGAGCGATATAACACACTCTCTACAACTCGGAGATATGGAAAGCGCTCTCCCCTTTCACTCTTTTAATGCTCTATTCAGCCATTTCTACGTTATCTGCTTCTGGGAAAGCTGGGTGAAAACCAACATGGCTGTCATTATGGCATGCACAAGGGTTGTAAACCAGTTTTTCTAGAATCTTGAAGTGCATTAACATCAATGCATAAAGTTGGAATATGCCTTTAAGACAAAGGGAAGACTCATGGGCTTTAAGGGGAAACGTCCAATAAATATATTTAATTATACTCAAGCCTAAGCAAGTTATTCCTGATATACTACGTGCTATTCAGGGGAAGCTATGAATGGTCATCCATTCTTCTGACAAGGCTGGCATCTGTAAGGGTTTGCTGAGACTTGTGGTACCACAGCAGTTAAACCAGGTCTAACTACATCTACAGGCATTAATGTAAATATTAGGCTCCGTTCACATTGCAATTGAGTCCTTCAGTGGAAATACATATCGGGAATACATTTCCTGACGTATACCTCCGGTGGAAGGCTCTGGCGTATGCCATTGTATAGGGATACAGTGGCATTAATCGCCTATAGGCGAGCTGTATATATATATATATATTTTATTGCTATATGTGTATGCGTGGAATAGCGTAATCGAATATGCTATTCGATACCGCAAAGAAAAGTGCCCAGCGAATGCCTTTTTGCAATACGCCAGATCAATGGGGCCTTATGGATATGTTCACGTATACGCCTGGAGCTTTCCCGAAGCATACGCAGAACATGGTGGTAAAACGTATTGTGAACATATCGGGAATCATTGAAATTATCTGGTAGAGATCGCTATACCAAGTTCTTGCTTACTCCTTTGTTGCTGTTGACTGTACAATATTTAGTCATTGTCAATTTTATTCAGCAACTAACAGGTTAACTCTGAGAAGGATCCCCGCAGCAGCCACATTTGTATACAAGACGAGAAGTCATTGTGTTTTCCTAATCCCACGTAACATTCATGTTTTGCTCATTACTTGGCATTACGGTTTAATCCGCGTTATTCGCAGAGACCACCTAGCTGATTGAAATGATGCGGAACTTCCCCCAGGACATTAAAAAAAAAGCAAATCTACCTGAATCGCGTCCTCCATAATGCGCCGACGTCATTCTCCCACTATGTTTTATCATTTAATTTTTATTTATGTAGCTCCACATCCAAGCACTTAAAGATTAAGCATCACATACCCAGGGACAATGCTACAATCCTGACTTCAGGCACAGCCGCAATGGCGCAGGATGGCGGTTGGACGTTCCGACCACTCAAAGACTTTACCGTGAACCTGAACGTTGAGATTGTCGGAGTTTGTAGGTTTATGTCTATACAGAGCAGAGGGAGGGGGATGGTAATCTCAAATTTATGGGTGGCTTTATTGTGACTCCATTAAAGGGGTTGTCAAGTTTTGGACAACCCCCACATCTATATTTTGGAGGTAATAGAGAAGGATCTCTGTCCAGTAAACCCGCCATATCCAGCTATTATATATAAGGCCATTGATTTCAATGGGTGCCACGTAATACCTAAAGGGTATGTACACCTGTGAAAAAGTGTTGTTTTTTTAAAAATATAAATGTGTATCCGTGTGATTGGTGCAACTTTGTGATTACATTTTATTAAAAATTATTTTTACTTTTTGAGATACAGCTGCTTTGTATCCTGTATACGGAGCAGCTGTATCGTGCACGGAGACCTGAATCCGTCAGGTCAGTGGGACTGATGGATTCAGTGTGAGCGGGTGCTTTCGTGGATCCACCTGTAATCGATCACATCTAAGTAATGAACTTATATGTGATCGATAACAGCTCGATCCTGCGCGTCAGAGACACACAGGACCCACTGAAACCGTCAGTCCGCTGACCTGACGGATTCAGGTCTCCGCGCACGATACAGCTGCTCTGTATACAGGATACAAAGCAGCTGTATCTCCAAAAGTAAAAATAATTTTTAATAAAATGTAATTACAAAGTTGCACCAAACACACTGATACACGTTCTTATGGGGGAAAAAAACCTAAAAAACAACAACTCGTTTTCAAAGGTGTACATAGCCTTTAAAGGGGTATTCAGACCTCCACCTGTTAGCTACTGCTTTCCCATGCAATAACAATGGATACCGCTGTTGGGACTTCTTTTAGGGTATGTTCACACGAGGGCGTCCGTAACGGCTGAAATAACGGGGATGTTTCAGCCTGAAAACATCCCCGTAATTTCAGCCGTAACGGCATGTGCAGGCGCTTGAACGCCGCGTCCATTACGGACGTAATTGGCGCTGCTATTCATTGGAGTCAATGAATAACGGCTCCAATTACGGCCAAAGAAGTGACAGGTCACTTCTTTGACGCGGGCGTCTATTTACGCGCCGTCATTTGACAGCGGCGCGTAAATTACACCTCGTGTGAACAGACAAACGTCTGCCCATTGCTTTCAATGGGCAGATGTTTGTCAGCGCTATTGAGGCGCTATTTTCGGACGTAATTCGGGGCAAAAACGCCCGATTTACGTCCGTAATTAGTGCGTGTGAACATACCCTAAACGTTTTTTTTATGGGTTGGAGAAGCCCTTTTCAGATTGTGGGTCACAATGAGACAAGCTGACTGCAGGAGTACTGCTGCAGGGAAAATAAAGCATTACAGGTCACCTATTGAAAATACGGAGAGCCCATTGTCCTCAATAGACGCCTGGGGTCTTTAAGTAGCAGCCAGGTGGACACAGATCTTTGCTTTAGCAATTAGAGGGGGGTCCCTAAGCATTAGGACTGCATTCTGTTAACCCCTATTAGGAAATATTGAGCTATCTAAAGAAGACAACTACTTTATCATCGCTGATCTCACTTCTACACACGTGTTTGGTTCTGCCAAATGTTCTTGATATTCCAATGGGGGAGGGGATGATCAGCATTCAGATAACACTGACACCGCTTCTCTGGCATCTGTTTAACCAACAAGTTGGCTACCACCTACAACCACTATGTGTAGGATATTGTTAAAGAGGTTTTCCCATAATAAGCTCAATTAGATATGCCACATATAGTGAGGCCGGACTGCTGGGATCCCACCGATGCGTCAGATCAGTATTTGGGATTGCAAAACATTCAACTGATTAGGGATGTTTCACTGTTTCAGCAAAGTGCTAGCTTTGGAGTAGTGTTTCATAAAATAGAGACAGATATATTATGGCAAATCTAATAGATTTAGTTTATTATGGGAAAAATCCCTTTAAAGCTTAAAAGGTTATCTACAGTTTACTTTTAAACATAATCTACATAAAATGTTAAGTAATTTTGTAAATAAGTAACATTACTTATCCTGTACTGATCCTGAGTTACATCCTGTATTATACTCCAGAGCTGCACTCACTATTCTGCTGGTGGAGTCACTATGTACATACATTACATTACTTATCCTGTACTGATCCTGAGTTACATCCTGTATTATACCCCAGAGCTGCACTCACTATTCTGCTGGTGGAGTCACTGTGTACATACATTACATTACATATCCTGTACTGATCCTGAGTTATATCCTGTATTATACTCCAGAGCTGCACTCACTATTCTACTGGTGGAGTCACTGTGTACATACATTACATTACTTATCCTGTACTGATCCTATTCTTTTTGCCATGATTAAGAGCAACATGCTTGCTCGAAACGCGTAGGCCAAGGTCATCCAGCCCGCTCAATATATATACCTTGAGACTGCGTCTCCATGCAATTTTTAACCATTTTCTGCAATAAAATTGGGAATAGTTTTCCTTTTTAATCAAACACAGCGCTGGATTTTTTCCTTCTTTTTCCTATGTACATTACATTACTTATCCTGTACTGATCCTGAGTTACATCCTATATTATACTCCAGAGCTGCACTCACTATTCTGCTGGTGGAGTCACTGTGTACATACATTACATATCCTGTACTATACTCCAGAGATGTATACATAATTCTGTGGGTTTCAGAGCTGAAATCTCCCAGCGTCACCTGGTGATTCAGTGCCTCCACAGAAGTAGCGTCTCTGCACCATGCACTATAAAGTCATCATACGTAGGGAAAACTAACTGTACCTGGAAGGTGGGATTGTCAACAGGCTTGATGACTGATTCCCCTAGCAACCAGCACAATTGTGAATGGATTATAGTAATAGGCTGTGGGTCAGATAAGTAATGCAATGTAGTTACAAAGTGACTTCATTATCTATAAAGAATATATTTATATGTTAAGTTTGAAATATTGTTCACATGGTATAAATGCAATTTAATTACAAAACTTTCTGAACAAAAAAAAAAATGAAAACATCGTGAATCATTGAAAATATTTTCATATCTCATTCCGTTGATATGATTTTTTGTGGATCGATGAAAATGACTGCGCTCAGAGCTCCGGCTTCCTTGATTTAATGTGAACATTTACAGTTTGTTTGACCTTCAGACTAATAATAAAGCAGATTTGCCACATTGTAATAAATGCATCGTCCCTTCACATGAGATTTCCAATACACGGGCATTGTATTTATAATATAGGAGGTGCAGGGGGCGATGTCTAGATTCTATGCCGCTGGGGAGTAAAAGGGGGTGGGGCTATTCGAAAGGGTGGGACTTACTGATGGGACGGCGGTGCCACATTTATGGTTGCAAAATACCATATTCATTAAATCCATTCTAATTTGGGTTATATCTGACAAGTACAGCCCCCCACCTCTTCAGACTCCCCCACTATAACATCCATATGCCCTTCACGAGACAACCCCTTTAAGGACTCTTGTTGGACCGTAATATGGTGCCCACAGTCTGCCATGGCCCATACTGTGCCTCCAATCTTATACAGAGGCACCCAGAGGTTATGTTCCAACCCATGCCATATTATGGAGGTATTCTAACCGGCAGCATTGCTTCTAGAGCAGAATATAGTGCCAAACTGAGACATCATATGGCAGCACACAGAGTCAAAGGGGTTATGCCACCACAACAACTTAAAACCTATCCATAGGATAGGTGATAAGTGTTTGGTCGCTGGAGGTCCCACCGCTAGGACCACCAACTCTCAAGAGAACGCGGACTATGAGTCACCTGAATGAACGGAAGCGGTCACATATGAGCGCTGCCACTAGCTTTATTCCTTATGGGATTGCCGGAGATAGCCGAGTACAGCCCTCGGCTATCTCTGGCAGTACCATAGAGAATGAATGAAGCGGCAGTGCGCATTGGAGGCCGCCATTCCTTTTATTCACTGGACTCGGGACCCCCATTCTCTTGATCTGTTGGGGCCCCCAGTGATCAAAACACATCACCTATCCTGTGGCTAGGTGATAAGTTGTCATGGTGGGATAAACCCCTTTAAGATGGGCCCCAAAGGACGCCGCATGCTGCTGTACAGGGTCTATGCACATGGGAATGTTATGTACAGGGACCTTTAAACACCATTTTACAGTTTATATATATATATATATATATATATATATATATATATATATAGATGTTATTTACATTAAATGTTGAGTAACTTTGTAAATGCATTAACATTGCTTTTATGTCACACGGACGCGGAGTTCCAGCATATGTATTATGTCAGGACGACATTCACGGCTCTTCTGGTTGTCATTGGAAACAATCAACAAGCCTGTTGCTTAACAGCTCAGCTGAACTAATGCAGGGGGAAACTTCATATTTCCTACATCAGATGACTGTACAGTGTCTGGTGTAAAGATGACACTTTCTAAATATAAATCACCAGAGCAAGCTCTCAACCAGCAGAGAATGCTGGGAGATTTCAGCTCTGAAGTCTGCAGAACTGTGAAGGCAGCTCTGGATTATTATACAGGCTGTAACTAATGTAATGTACAAAGTTATTCAACTATTTATATAGATTATACCTATATGTAAGGCTGCGTTCACATCTGCGTCAGGTCCCCGTTCCGACGTTCCGTCTGAGATTTCCGTCGGAACGGAGCCCCGACTGACACAAATGGAAACCATAGTTTTCCGTTTCCATCACCATTGATTTCAATGGCGACCGATCCGGTGCAAATCGTTTCCGTTTGTCTCCCTTGTGCAAGGGTTCCGTCGTTTTTGACGGAATCGATAGCGTAGTCGACTACGCTATCGATTCCGTCAAAGCGACGGAACCCTTGCACAACAGAGACAAACGGAAACCATCGGCACCGGATCCGTCACCATTGAAATCAATGGTTATGGAAACGGAAACCTTTTGTTTCCATTTGTGTCAGACAGGGCCTCGTTCCGACGGAAAGCTCTGACGGAACGTGACCATGGCGAAGATGTGAACGAAGCCTAAGCCGTAAGAATGTTTTGTAAAAGGTAAATACATATTTAAATAAAAGTTTGACGAGCAAAGATACATTTGAAGTCATGTAGCAGATCGATCCAAACTGATGCAACGGAAAAGGGGAGTAGTTGGCTATGGCAACCAAACAGATTCCAGCTCATGTTTTAATGGCCCTTTTGAAAATGAAAGAGACAATCTGATTGGATGCTCTGGGCAATAGTTTCCCTTTTTTGTTTCCTAGTTTTAAGACATTTCCCCCAGTGACACGGTCACAGCAGCTGACAAGTCACATGTCTGACAGCAAGGTAGAGCTGAACTGCTGTCTGTTTCCAAGGGCAACCAATGAAAATAGTTCCGACTATGAATAGACAGAGATAACAATGCGAAAAATTGTTACATCGAGACGAAAACAGTAAAACAAAGTAGTTGTACATTTCCTCAACTACTTATGCAGATTTAAGAAAAATTACACTTTAAAATACCAAATTAAAAATGAATAATTGCTGCATTGTGAAGTGACCCCATACAACGTATCGCACTAGTAAGTTGTGATTTTTGGCCATGCTTTGCACAGGTGAAACTACGTTAAAACTATGTATAATAGCAGTGCGGACAAAAAACGTAGAGCAAATCTGCACTTATTCACCATTTTGCTCGGAATGACAGAATTGATGACCATTAAAACCTTACGTGCCAACATTTGAGAGGAGACGTCAGGAAAATGAAGCAGCGCACAACGCAACATTTTTAGGGTAAGGCCACACGGAGCGGCCCTGAAACGGTCGCGACGCTGACAACAACCGCGCCGGCACCATGTTCGGCATGGCTGTCAAATACCCTGTTAATGGCCACGCGTTATTGCAGGTAGGACGGCCTTTTACCTGCAAAATCGTGTGGCCATAAAGGGTGTATTAGTTGTTAGCTGCACGATTTTCCAGATAAAGTGACGTTTTACCCGCATTAACTCGCGGCCATTAACAGGGTGTTTGGCAGCCGCGCCGAACATGGTGCTGGCGCGGTTGTTGGCCGTGTTGCGACCGTGTCAGGGCCGCTCCGCGTGACCTTACACTGACACTCTGCCCATTTATGTAGGATATGCCCCAAGCTTTGGCATACAAGTTACAAATAGTGCGTTCGCGCCCCTTCATAACAACCTCAAATTAATACAGTCCCCCTAAACAAATACAGACCCCCAGACCAGACCGCCTTAATAGATACAGACCCAATGAATACAGACAAGACCTCCTAAAATAAATACAGACCCCAGACCGGACCACCTTAATAAATACAGACCCAATGATTACAGAGACAAGACCCCCTAAAATAAATACATCTGCAGTGACAGAAACTCATTAGAGTCACTAGGCCTAATTTATTAAAACTGTCATTGTTACCCATAGCAACCAATCAGAGTGCAGCTTTCACTGCTCTGGAAAAACTAAACTGAGCTTTGATTGGTTGCTATGGGCAACAGAGACAGTTTTACTGTTAAACAGTTTTGATAAATGAGGCTCAAGGGGTTCCATTACGCTCCATTAGTTTCAGTTATGCGACGAATCCGGCGCTTTGGTATTCTCCAATAACGGAACAGAACCTGGGACGCAGATAACAAAAATATTGCTGTATAACAGCAAATAATCATCATTCATAAACATCATTTGCGCTGAAAGTTTAAAGAGCTTACCAGAAAAATACTGGAGATAAGACGGTCATTGTAGGGAAGATTTTTTCCTGCGCACAGCACACTTCCTGTATCTTCTAGCCTCAACTTGAAATGGCTGACAACACGAACAATACTTAGCAGCTTGAAATGGCCGACAACACAATTTAATACAACACAATGTAAAGTCTCTTGTGTTCTGACAAGCTATGGGAACTTCTACCGCATAAATATTTGAAACATTAAGAGGAGCAGTTGCCCATGGCAACCAATTAGACGATCTAATTTTCTGATCTGGACTGACAGAATAAAAGCTGTTATGTGATTGGTTGTCTTGTATAAGCACTATGAAGCTTTTGCCTATATCAACCAATCAGATCGATTCTCTTAATTTCTGAGCTGGACTGAGAGAATGAAAGTTGTTACGTGATTAGTTGTCTTGTGTAAACACTACAGCTGAAAAAGAGTGAAGCAGTTGCTCATAGCAACCAATCAAATCACGTCTCTCATTTTTCTAAACTGCATAGGAAGATGAAAACTGGATTTCGATTGGTTTCTATTGGCAACCAGGCCTCTATTTGCTCTTGTTTTTATACATGAGGCCATTTTAGGTGTAGCGACCATTATTATTATTATTTAGGTAGTGGGGGGGGGGGGGTATTAGGGCCTGTCCTATGACACGAGGCTGTCATTTTACTATACGTGTAATATTGGGGTGTTTATGACTAACCTGATGCTGCTCACGCTGGGAGTTTGCACTCTGAATGTTTACTTGTGTAGTGCACTTGCTGCATGAGGTCAGGGCTACCGTCTAAGTAATTAGTGGCAGCCATTTTGGGGATGGGGAGGGTCATGCTAACACCTGCCTGTAGCAGGTGCCGCTAATAACCTTCATGTTCAGCTCCCTCAATAACACTGAGGCTCCATTGTCAGTCTCCAGAAATACCGGTAAGCGCGGTGACCATAGACTGGTTTGGGTGCTGGTGGATTGTTTATTCGTATGCCGCTGCATTTTTAGGGCTCATCCACACGTAACGGAATTGCTGCAAATTTTTGCGCCTGGAATTGCAGATGGTAAGAACGCAGCAGAATACCGTAGCAGCAAAGTGCGTGACACTTAACAAATCTCATCCACACGCTGCGTAAAAGTTCTGAGCTGAAATTGACCTGTGGTGCGTATTTTTCGGACCACAGCACGTCAATAACTGCTGCGGAAACTGGACAGAATTGCAATTTACGTGCCACTTACTGCAGTAAAAACCGCAGGAAATGGTGCATTTTTGCTGCAGCGGAAAGCCTTTGACTTTCAATGGAATTGGCGCAGATGTTTTCTGCAGCAATTTCGTTGCGTGTGGACAAGCCCTAAGTGAAATAAGTCTCAAGGTGACCACCGCGTGTTAATAAACTCATACGGTTATTTTCACACGGAGCAGTTGATTTGTGGTGGTAGAACGTCTTTTGGTTGGAACCAACGTGCGTTTTTTTTTTTTTATTGCGGTAATTTAGTGGTTATTTTGCAGTTCTCATGCGCTTTTGATTTGATGTTCTTCCCTTTCAATATGCAGGTTGTTAGCGGGGTGTCCCACGGTTTCGCATCAGAAATTCCAAAATGCGCTATAACCAGTGGTGCGGCATAGTCCATGAAAATGATAGGAGGAAAACCGCCGTTGCCAATGCAAGTTGAACACGTTGCGTCTTCCACCTCAGTAGGTGGTTTTGTATTGCCACGTTAGAAAACAAAATAATAAGTAAACCTTCTTCTACGTGAGACATCAATCGCAGCCGGCTTCAAAACCGCAAAGAAAAAAATGCACCTCAACTGCACCGTGTGAATGCACCAGTACTGTCGCATGTCCTGTCCACCCTGGTTTTGTATGAATTTGCCACAAATTTTCACTGACCTGAGCTTACACGTGTGCGTTCTGTGTACGGACACCCTAAGGGTATGTTCACACGGCAACGCCAATTACGTCTGAAATTACGGAGTTGTTCAGGTGAAAACAGCTCCTGAATGTCAGACGTAATTGCTCGTACTCGCGTTTTTCGTGGCATCCATTATGGACGTAATTGGAGCTGTTTTTCAATGGAGTCAATGAAAAACTGCTCCAATTACGTCCCAAGAAGTGTCCTGCACTTATTTTGACGAGCCGTCTTTTTTTACGCGCCATCTTTTGACAGCGACGCGTAAAATGACAGGACATCGGCACAGTACATCGTAAAACCCATTGAAAGTAATGGGCAGATGTTTGTCGGCGTAATGGAGCCGTTTTTTCAGACGAAATTTGGGGCGTAAAACGTCCGAATTACGTCTGAAACTTGGTAGTGTGAACATACCCTTAGGGTCAATGCACGCGATGCGTATTACGTCCGGTTTTGCCCAGCGTATTTGCGTGCGGCAAATTCGCAGCGTAATACAGTACCGGCAAAGTAAATGAGATTTCAAGAAATCTCATCTGCACGGTGCAGATTTTTTTCAGCGCGTAAATTGACCTGCAGTGCGTGTTTTAAAATCCGCAGCATGTCCATTTATCTTGCGTTTCCGCTTTCAAATTGTATCTGACTAGTCTTAAAGAAAAACGCACCAAAATACGCAGCATAAAACCGCACCTATTTCCGCATCAAAATGTAAATACCGCACCTAAAAGAACATAAAAAAACGCACGTGCGGTTTTAGCTGCGGAATTGCGTGCGTACACCTGCGGACTTTCCGCATCAAATTACGCAACGTGTGCATGTAGCCTAAATGTCCATTCAGACCTTGAGGCGCAAATAAGACTTTTTACTGTACCCTCAACGGAAAACGCAGCAAAGCGCGTGCGGTCTTTTTATGCGATTTAACCCCACACCTAAATTGCAATCCCTGAATGGACCCTTAGGGCTTGTTAATACTTTGTGGCAGCAGCAAAATCGCACTAAATGCAATAAAATTGCAAGGTGTGAATAGACTCCGGTCAGGCAGTACTTGTATCGTGATAATCAGTCCTGCGTAATACCCGCGTTGTGATCTGTGGATCAATACGGAAACACTTGACTTGGTGAACTGCTTTCACTCTACTTTCCTAGAGTCCTGAACAGCAAATCGGACTGGTTAATCATTATTATGCGCCGCTCTCCTATATTGCCACATAACTAGGCTTTGCCATTCAGGAATCTAAGGCCCTGTTCACTTAGCGTTTTTTTATTGCAGTGGAAAACGCAGCAAAAAACTGTCCGAAATCGCTTCCCATTGATTTCAATCGGAGGCATTTTTCACGCAAGCGGTAAAAACCGCTCGCGGGAAGAAGAGACGAACTCTATCTTTGGGCGTTTCCATCTCTGAACTCCCATTGACATCAAGGGGAGGCAGAGAAAGCGTTTTTCGCTGTGCTTTTTGCCCGCAGCGCTTAATGGCCGTGGCCAAAAAAACGCGGCAAACAGCGTGCAGGCAGGTCAAAATCTGTAATTTTGAAGCAGATTTCCACCTGCAAAAAACACAGTGTGAACAGGGCCTAATAGGAAACCAACAGCCATGTAGGTCATCCAGCTTTCCCAGAAACAGATCTCGCTAAGAAAATCCGGATTTCTTTTTAGTGCAGACTTCTCGTTCAATACAGAGATTCTCAATATCTCTCCCTGTACTCGCCCCACATTCAGCCGGAACCCGCCCTGACTATGAATAGGACGCATCGGTGATAGATTGACTGCTGAATCGGGATAAACGTGTAATTACTTCCTCGGTGTACGCCGGGATCTCACAATTACAGCTGGTTTGTGTCTCTTTATCAATATCTGTTGTTGTGAATTATGGGGAGAGTCACAATCATATTCTGCAGCAAGTTTTAATAGAAAAATCCTTATGGCGTTCCCTGGAGACCACTCAGAACATTATCATTTGCAAATTATTGTTTGCAACTTTGTTACTCTTTGGTAGGAAAATTAACAAATCATAGGGGGCTCCCCCCTAATTCTCTATTATGGTACATTGATTTGAAATGTCTGATCGGTGGGGGCCTGACTGCCGGATCCCACTAATGCCGATAAGGGTCAAGCCCCATGCACACGACCGTAAAAAATATTCGTAATTGCGGACCGCAATAAGGTCCTTAATTACGAACCCGCCCGGTTCTATTGGCCGCGGACACATTTCCGTACTGCTACGGATAGGTATTCCTTGCCGTAGAACTGTGCCAGAAATTCTGGAGCATGTCCTATTTTTCGATCGTGTGCATTCACGGTCGTGTGCATAGGCCCATAGAAATGAATGGGGCCGCAATTCACCCGCAGGTTTGCGGGTGAATTGTGGCCACAAAAATACGTTCATGTGCATGGGGCCTAAGTATTCTCCCATTCCTGTATATGTGTACTCGTCATTCGCCTTTGAACATGTATGATACAGAAACAGCCAAGTTAGTGCGTTGAGCTGTTTTCCGATCTCCAATAAATTATAATAGAGAGTAATTATAGGAGACCTGGATGGGCATGTCCATTCTAAGGAGGTCCCAGCAGTTAGACCACACCCACTAATGCGACATTTAGGGTTTATTTACAGTTTAGGCTTCGTTCACATCTGCGTCAGGGTCCCGTTCTGTCGTAGCTTCCCGTCAGAACGGGAGCCTGACTGAAACAAACGGAAATCATAGGTTTCCGTTTGCATCATCATTGATTTAGATGGTGACAGATCCGGTGCCAATGGTTTTCGTTTGTCTCCGTTGTGCAAGGATTCCGCCGTTTTGACGGAAATGAATAGCGCAGTCGACTACGGTATTGATTCCGTCAAAATGACGGAACCCTTAAATAACGGAGACAAACCATTGGCACCGGATCCGTCACCATTAAAATCAATGGTGATGGAAACGGAAACCTTCCGTTTGTTTCAGTCAGGGTTCCGTTCTGACTGGAAGCTCCGACGGAACGTCAGAATAGAGCCCTGATGGATTTGTGAACGAAGCCTTAGTAGTTTTTTATGCATTTTTTTTTGCTGCGAGAAAGCAACAAAAAAACACAACTCATGTAAATATACCTTTTATGGCATGTGAAATTGTAAATTGTAGGAGAGCTCCTGTACAGGGGAATTCCATCTTATACGTTTATGGCATATACACAGGTCAAACTCTCCTCCAAGACCCTCCTCTATCAGGAAATGGGCCCCATAAGGCCTTATTCACACGAACGTGTAATACGTCCGTGTGATGGCTGGTAAAACAACGGACTTAAGCAATTCAATGGGGCCATTCAGACGTGGTGTCTTTCACGCATCATGTCTCCGTTGCGTGAAGCTCACTGCATGTCCTATTCTTGTGCGTATCACACACCCATTGAAGTCAATGGGTGTGTGAAAATCACGGACTGCACACGGACGCACATCCGTGTGATGTCCGTGATTCACGCACAAGTTCATAGAAATGAAGAGGGAAAAATATAATTTAAAAAAAAATTTGCACATAAAGACATCAACAACTGATGCCACACGGAACAAACACGGATGCCACACGGAACCGCAATGCATGACAAACGTGTCCATTTTTTACAAACGGACACGTTTGTCTGTATAAGGAATTGACTGAATAAGAAATTGACCTGCAGAGTTTTTTTAATCTGCAACATGTAAATTGTATTTGCAATCACTACTTTTCTGTTGCGGGTTTTCCCCATTGAATTCAATGGGGGAGGTAAAACCCGTAACAAATAACAGATGTGATTTTTGCGGCAAAAAAACTGGGATTCCGCAGCAAAAATCGCCCAAAAAAATAAATCATATCCTTACCTAGAATTCTGTGCTGCTTCGTCCAGGCCGGCCTCCTGGGATGACATTTCATCCCATGTGACCGCTGTAGCCCATCACAGGCTACGGCAGTCACATGATATGAAATGTCATCCCAGGAAGCCGGTCTGCAGGACGTCAGGGGGTAAGCATGCACTTTTTTTTTTCCTTTTCTGTTTTCCGCAGCGGACATTCCGGACGATAAACTGCACCACAATTTGGTGCGTTTTTTTCGGCTGGAATTCCTCGCGGCCGCCAGGGCGGATACACTGTGTACTTTTACGCAGCGTCTCTGCCCTGTGTGAATGTAGCCTTACAGGTAAAGGTCCTACAGTTGAAACTTGCACCTATCACACTTATGCCATAACCTGCGGAAATACAAGAAATGTGTAAGGGTATGTTCATACGGAGTATTTTCCGGCTCATTTACTCCTCGAAATACACCTGAAAATTGATTTCAATGGGGAATACGGCGTTCTGTTCCGACGTATTTTCCAAAAACGACACGTAAAGAAGTGCAAGTAACTTCTTAGGACGTTTTTGGAGCCGTTTTTCATTGACTCTATAGAAAAACAGCTCCAAAAACGTCGGTAAAAAACGCTTCAAACCGCGAGCAGCTTAAAAAAACTCAAACTCAGGAGCTGTTTTCCCGTGTGTGCACATACCCTAAAATGGGAATACCCCTATAAAGCTCTGTTCACATTACATTCCTGTACAGCTCCTGATTTTCAGATGTTTTTTATTAAAATTAGCGTTTTTGCGGCCGTTTTTGCAGCGGTTTCTCTATAGAGTCAATGAAAAACTGCTCAAGAAGTGACATTCAGTTCTTTTTCACGGGCGTTTTTTTACGCAGCCGTTTATCAAAATGGGCGCATAAAGAAATGCCCCGTTGGAACAGAGCGCCGTTTTTCCAATTGAAATCACAGGGTAGATGTTTGGAGTCATTCTGCTTCCCATTTTTCAACTGTTTACATCCTGAAAAATGGCCGAAAATAAGCCGTGTGAACATACCCATAGGCCATACCTCTAAAAGGTTCTATACAGGCATAGTACAATATTCCTGTTTCTTTGGGGCAGACACTTGCCAGGAGAGTGCCATGTTAATATACATGTTACGTCTCGATACTATTTATTTTTTTTTTTTGAAGGTACTAAGTAGCAGAGCCTGTTTCACAGTGGTACAGTATGGACCCTTAGATTTCTTTAGGCACCGTATTTGGAGCCACACATATGGCCGTGTGCATGAGGCCTAATCCGGCTACTTTAATTAGGACCTATGTCATACATCTTTACAAAATATAAACGTCTCTAATTAGTTGTAATAACCCATTTTGCATCGTTCCGTCGGTATAAAATAACTTTTATGGTACCCTGATCTTGTTTTTTTGTTCTTTGTTCCTGATAGCTACAACCTGTAGTCTCTGGTAGTACATGCGCATTGACTGAAAAAAACACTCGCCATCTTTACTAGGTGACGCAGGATGCTATGGGTGCCGGAGAGTAAAATCGAGGTTTAGGACACGAGACTCCCTGCTTCTAACCAATGATGAAGCAAAGAATCTTGTGAAAGCGCAAGCAGACAGATTTGTGCGGTGGGGTATGATGGGATATGTAGGTGAGGAGGTCACGTGGTAACAGAGGCGCCACCGCCGCCATGTTAGATCAGTAAGAAAAAGCATCGCTGCTGGAACAGTTTGGGTACACTACCGTTCAAAAGTTTGGGGTCACCCAGACAATTTTGTGTTTTCCATGAAAATTGACACTTATATTTATCAAATGAGTTGCAAAATGACTAGAAAATATAGTCAAGACATTGACAAGGTTAGAAATAATGATTTTTATTTGAAATAATAATTTTCTCCTTCAAACCTTGCTTTTGTCTTGGAATGCTTCATTTGCAGCAATTCCAGCATTGCAGACCTTTGGCATTCTAGCTGTTAATTTGCTGAGGTAATCGGGAGAAATTTCCCCCCATGCTTCCAGAAGCCCCTCCCACAAGTTGGACTGGCTTGATGGGCACTTCTTGCGTACCATACGGTCAAGCTGCTCCCACAACAGCTCTATGGGGTTGAGATCTGGTGACTGCGCTGGCCACTCCATTACAGATAGAATACCAGCTGCCGGCTTCTTCCCTAAATAGTTCCTGCATCATTTGGAGGTGCTTTGGGTCATTGTCCTGTTGTAGGATGAAATTGGCTCCAATCAAGCGCTGTCCACAGGGTATGGCATGGCGTTGCAAAATGGAGTGATAGCCTTCCTTATTCAAAATCCCTTTTACCTTGTACAAATCTCCCAATTTACCGGCACCAAAGCAACCCCAGACCATCACATGACCTCCACCATGCTTGACAGATGGCGTCAGGCACTCTTCCAGCATCTTTTCAGTTGTTCTGCGTCTCACAAATGTTCTTCTGTGTGATCCAAACACCTCAAACTTCGATTCGTCTGTCCATAACACTTTTTTCCAATCTTCCTCTGTCCAATATCTGTGTGCTTTTGCCCATATTAATCTTTTCCTTTTATTAGCCAGTCTCAGATATGGCTTTTTCTTTGCCACTCTGCCCTGAAGGCCAGCATCCCGGATTCGCCTCTTCACTGTGGACGTTGAAACTGACGGTTTGCGGGTACTATTTAATGAAGCTGCCAGTTGAGGACCTGTGAGACGTCTGTTTCTCAAACTAGAGACTGTAATGTACTTGTCTTGTTGCTCAGTTGTGCAGCGGGGCCTCCCACTTCTCTTTCTACTCTGGTTAGAGCCTGTTTATGCTGTCCTCTGAAGGGAGTAGTACACGCCGTTGTAGGAAATCTTCAGTTTCTTGGCAATTTCTCGCATGGAATAGCCTTAATTTCTAAGAACAAGAATAGACTGTCGGGTTTCACATGAAAGCTCTCTTTTTCTAGCCATTTGGAGAGTTTAATCGAACCCACAAATGTAACGCTCCAGATTCTCAACTAGCTCAAAGGAAGGTCAGTTTTATAGCTCCTCTAAACAGCAAAACTGTTTACAGCGGTGCTAACATAATTGCACAAGGGTTTTCAAGTGTTTGCTAACTGTGTTAAGAAGGCTAATGGATGATTAGAAAACACAATGTACCATTAGAACACTGCAGTGATGGTTGCTGGAAATGAGCCTCTATACACCTATGTAGATATTGCATTAAAAACCAGACGTTTGCAGCTAGAATAGTCATTTAGCACATTAACAATGTATAGAGTGTATTTCTGATTAATTTAATGTTATCTTCATTGAAAAAAACTGCTTTTCTTTCAAAAATAAGGACATTTCTAAGTGACCCTAAACTTTTGAACGGTAGTGTATGTCCTCACAATCTTCACAAAATACGGCTGAAAATACGGAGCTATTTCAAGGGAAAACAGCCCCTGATTTTCAGACGTTTTTTTAAGCAACTAGTGTTTTTTGCGGCGTATTTTACGGCTGTTTTTCTATTGAGTCAATGAAAAAAGGCTCAAGAAGTGACATGCACAGGTAAAAAAAAAGCCCCGGCAGAACAGAACGCCGTATTTCCCATTGAAAGTTTGTAGGCGTTCTGCTCTTGATTTTTCTGCTGTTTTTCAGGATGTTTATGGCCCGAAAAACGGCTGAAAATATCCCGTGTGAACATAGCCTTTTGAGAGGAAAATTAGGTAAGGTGGAATATCAGCACAGCCACACGTATTAGATTAGAGAGTATATAGGAGAACAATAAATTATTTTAGGTTTTTGAGTAACCGGAATACCCCTTTAAATATTTACCTCATACTTTATAAAATAATACATATGTTTGTATCCCGAATTGCAGGACATGTAAGCCCCCCTCCTCTGCCCAGGAACACCCACACAACAACTTGGGAATTTGCAATTTAAAACATAAAACGAGTTCCGGAAAGGAACGGACTGTTGTCTGCTATGCAAATGAATGGCCCAAACACACTGGGTAGAGATTTGGAAAAACTGATACAAGGAACCAAAGATCTAATTGCTTTGTATTATGTACCTGTTTATAAATGTAGGCAAACAGATACAATAAGGGCCCAAAGTGTTCCATACGGGCCTTATAACAGATCAATATTGCACAGATCTGTACTATGGTTGTGTGAAATTGTCCTCTGAGCTCATACAATGTACTAAACTTTTAGGGTAAACGTCCCAAAAAACAGCTGAAAATACGTAGGCTGAACGCCTCCAAACATCTGCCCACTGATTTCAATGGGAAAAACAGCGTTCCGTACCCACCGGGCGTTTTATTTACGTGCCGTTTTTAAAAATGGCGCGTAACAAAAACCGCCCCGTAAAAAAGAAGTGCATGTCACTTCTTGAGCCGTTTTTCATTGACTCAATAGAAAAACAGCCTAAAAAAACGGCCAAGTTGCTTAAAAAACGGCTGAAAATCAGGGGCTGTTTTCCATTAAAACGGCTCCGTAATAGTGAGTGCAGCTCTGGAGTATAATACAGGATATAACTCAGGATCAGTACAGGATAAGTAATGTAATGTATGTACACAGTGACTCCACCAGCAGAATAGTGAGTGCAGCTCTGGAGTATAATACAGGATGTAACTCAGGATCAGTACAGGATAAGTAATGTAATGTATGTACACAGTGACTCCACCAGCAGAATAGTGAGTGCAGCTCTGGAGTATAATACAGGATGTAACGCAGGATCAGTACAGGATAAGTAATGTAAAGTATGTACACAGTGACTCCACCAGCAGAATAGTGAGTGCAGCTCTGGAGTATAATACAGGATGTAACTCAGGATCAGTACAGGATAAGTAATGTAATGTATGTACACAGTGACTCCACCAGCAGAATAGCGAGTGCAGCTCTGGAGTATAATACAGGATGTAATTCAGGATCAGTACAGGATAAGTAATGTAATGTATGTACACAGTGACTCCACCAGCAGAATAGCGAGTGCAGCTCTGGAGTATAATACAGGATGTAACTCAGGATCAGTACAGGATAAGTAATGTAATGTATCTACACAGTGACTCCACCAGCAGAATAGTGAGTGCAGCTCTGGAGTATAATACAGGATATAACTCAGGATCAGTACAGGATAAGTAATGTAATGTATGTACACCGTGACTCCACCAGCAGAATAGCGAGTGCAGCTCTGGAGTATAATACATGATGTAACTCAGGATCAGTACAGGATAAGTAATGTATGTACATAGTGAGTGCAGCTCTGGAGTATAGTACAGGCTGTAACTCCAGATCAGTATATGATAAATAATACAGAATATGTTTGTGTAAAGTATCTATGTTCAAAGGTGAATAAATGCTTTACAGTGAAAGTTACCATTTGTAGATCCACACGCGGCTAAGTTTTTTTGCAAAAATTTCTGCAACTTAACGTTTGACGGCTGAGTTCACGCGTTGCGGATTTTTCACAGATTTTTTATTTTTTTTTAATGATTTTCAGATCCATGTCATATTTGCGACATGAGGACTCCGCCTTAGGGCTTGTCCACACATAACGGATTTGCTGCAGAAAATGTCCTCAGCATTTCCACATCAACTAGCAGACAATCCGCTGCAAAAAAAAGTGCATATTTTTTGGTGCATTTTTTTCATGTGCTGAGTGATGGTGATATTTCTTCTTCCTGTGATGTCATTTCCACCTGCTGTAAGAAATTCTGCAGCGTTTCCGCAGCAAATTACGCAGCACATCTGAAAAATTACGGAAATCAGTCCACTTTGTGCATTAATAGTTGACTTGCTGTGGACTGAATTTTTCCGCAGCTTGTGGACATTTCTTAAATCGCACCCGCTCTGCTTCTACTGTATTCCGCTGCGTATTTTCCGTCCGCAATTCCGCAGCAAATCCTTTACGTGTCGACAAGCCCCTAGGGTACAGACGCGCGTAGCCGCCCCTGTCTGACCAAGGTGCGGCTTTTCTGACATGCGGTTTGATCACAAATCAGAGTACGTTTTTTTTTTGCAGGTCAATGGACCAGCCGCTACCTGTGTCCGTCGGGTTAATTCTAACTTCCGATATATTAAATATGCTGATATCTGGCGGCTCGTCTCTAGCACTGCTGAGATACGCACATTAAACAAACTTCAGGAAGACTGCTTTATACTTCCAGTCGTCAAGTTGCTTGTTAAAATCAAACAGATTTAGAGCATCTTGTGAGGGCCCATGAAAAGCTGTTCACATCTCCTCGCCTTCCTTTCAGCCGAGTAATTTGTGCAGTCATTGTGAAATAGGCTGAAGGAGCCGAGGATGAATCTGTTAATCTACTGGAAGCAGAAGATGACAGGACATATGTGCGAGTGCGTTATTAATGCAAGGCGGCTTCTTGGAGGCTCGGAGTCAGCATTCTATCAACAGCGCCGAGATATTTAAACCAGAAGCCATTACAATTCAGTGTCTATTGCTCTCTATTGTATAGATATAAATGATGTCCTGCTGTCCTCTCTCAAGAATGTTAATTAAATCCTCTGAAATATAAGTAGCTCAATATCTACGAGGTTACGGGGAGGTTAGTTTGTCAACCGGGAATAAAAACAAAATTACCGGATGCCACATAAATATTGTTTTATAAAAATTCTTATCCGTCATAGTAATAATGAGATGATTTGTATAATTTTGTAAACTTCCAATGTTTCTTGAAGAATGAGCTCATTGGTCCTCGCCTATCTACCTGTGAGGTCTCATAATGGCAGTGAGTAGGGTTACTAGCAGCACAGAGTATTTTAGCGGAGGAGTGAAGAAAATCTTCCCCCCCTGTGCGCTCATGTGATGATGTCAGTGAGAACGCATGAGAGGCAGTGTCATTATTTGAGGAAGGAATGGAGACAATTGGATGGGTATACTGACAGTTACATCGTGGAAGGAGGAGGGTCCTCCAGCAACACAGAGTATTTCAGCAGACAGAGAAAGAAGATCTTGTAGACTAGGGGACAGCAACCCTCCGCACTCCAGCTTTTGTGAAACTAAAAACTCTCAGCATGCACTGACAGCCAAGCGCTTTATTTTTCCAGCTGAAGGCTGTCAGGGCATGCTGGGAAATGTAGTTCTACAGCAGCTGGCGTGCCGAAGGTTGCTGACCCCTGTTGTCGACCCGGTCTACTTGTGTGATGATGATAGTGAAGACCGGACTTAATTGTTTAATGTTGTGAGAGAAACTGGGGAGACAAGATGATGGGCACACAGTAGCATAGTGGAAGGAGCAAGGTTTCACAGCAGCACAGAGTATTTCCTAGTAACCATAGTGTATCCATGTATATCATTAGGTCTCCATGCGTCTTATATTATATCATATATATGTGTGTATGTGTGTGTGTGTGTATATATATATATATATATATATATATGCCAGTATATAGAGCAAAACACTGAGCAAAATTCAACATAAGCCCAAGTATGTAAAATTCACGGAATGAAGCCGTAGTCTGGTTGTCATCGCTGCCTTAGATCAGAGACTGTATTGAATTTAGTGTAAACCATATAATCCACCGAAAGCAGGGAGTGCAGTAGAGAAGAAGCTATGCATTTCTATGAAGCCTCGGTGACTCTGTGACAAAATAATTGGTCCATAGCTGTTTAATTGGTTGCCAAGACTTTATACTTCCTGGATACAGCTACAAGAGCAGGAAAGATCAGGAGCACAACTTGCTGATATGTAAGGGCAACTCGGCATGTAATGATAGAACAAGAGTTTTTTGCTTTTTTTTTTTTTTTTTTTTTTTTAAGCCAAGATGCGCCTCAATAAAAGTAAAGTGAAAATGAGCAGAGACCGTACAATTTCTGCTTGTTTTGCACCCGCAGTATGTCCTCAGCAGAAATACAGCTGTAAAACGCAGCATGATGTACGCATTAGTAATACATTACTATGTAATTCAAAGGGGTCCTATTATACTGAATCACAGCGCTGTTCCAAGTATTCAGATGAAGGGTTTGTGTACACTGCACAGCCATATGGTTCAGCAATACAAGTTTAGAAAAGGAATCTTTTGTAGGAAGTATAGATCTTTTCCTGAAAGGTGATAGGCAAAATCTGAATTTGAAAAGCTTATCATTGGGGAAGGGTGAGGTTCCAGCAGTGGCGGCACCCCACCATCTCCACCATGCTGATTAAAATATGGGGGGTTGCCTAACGAGCAATTCCAGTCATAACTGATATTGCAACCAATGGCACCATAAACAATCTTACAGATAAAATAAAGTCTTTACTGTATTAAATTATAGGCCTAAAGCCTGTGGCTGCACTACTGAGAGTTGCTGATGACTACATGTCCTATGTGCCAAATGCAGAGTTGTCAAGGAAACCTTGTGTGTTTTCAAATAACCATTCATATAAAGATCTACATCCTTCCTGGCTCTATAAAAACATTATTTTGTTCCTCTCCAATTAGATATCAAGATGTAGCATGATTTCATGTCTTGTTTATCCCAGGAGGAGCTTTTCTCTTAAGTTCCTACTTGTACCCTATTGAGTATTGCATTTTGTATGATCTGCCAAGAGTGGTGGAAGTGAAGTGACAACTGCTCTAAGAAATTTTTACTTCTGAGGACCATTCATTCATTGACGTGTCAAATAAATCTAACTATTTCCTTTCTACTTGTCCTGAATGGTCAAGAAAATGCATATAGAGGTATATAAGTACTGTAATACTGCCCCCTATATACAAGTATATAGCTACTATAATACTGCTCCCTATATACAAAGTATAGAACTACTGTAATACTGCCCCTATATACAAGTATATAGCTACCATAATACTGCCCCCTATATACAAGAATATAACTACTATAATACTGCCCAATATGTACAAGAATATAACTACTATAATACTGCCACCTATATACAAGACTATAATTATTATAATACTGCTCCCTATATACAAGAATATAACTACTATAATACTGCACCCTATGTACAAGAATATAACTACTATAATACTGCTCCTATATACAAGGATATAACTACTATAATACTGCCCCCTATATACAAGAATATAACTACTATAATACTGCCCCTATATACAAGAATATAACTACTATAATACTGCTCCCTATATACAAGAATATAACTACTATAATACTACCCCTATATACAAGAATATAACTACTATAATACTGCCCCTATATACAAGTATATAACTACTATAATACTGCTCCTATATACAAGAATATAACTACTATAATACTGCCCCTATATACAAGAATATAACTACTATAATACTGCCCCCTATATACAAGAATACAACTACTATAATACTGCTCTTATATACAAGAATATAACTACTATAATACTGCCCCCTATATACAAGAATATAACTACTATAATACTGCCCCTATATACAAGAATATAACTACTATAATACTGCCCCTATATACAAAAATATAACTACTATAATACTGCCCCTATATACAAGAATATAACTACTATAATACTGCCCCCTATATACAAGAATATAACTACTATAACACTGTCCCCTATATAAAAGAATATAACTACTATAATACTGCCCCTATATACAAGTATATAGCTACTGTAATACTGCCCCCTATATACAAGAATATAACTACTATAACACTGTCCCCTATATAAAAGAATAGAACTACTATAATACTGCCCCTATATACGAGTATATAACTGATATAATACTGCCCCCTATATACAAGAATATAATACTGCCCCTATATACAAGCATATAACTACTATAATACTACCCCTTATATACAAGAATATAACTACTATAATACTGCTCTCTATATACAGGAATATAATACTGCCCCTATATGCAAGAATATAATACTGCCCCATATGTACAAGAATATAACTACTATAATACTGTTCCCTATATACAAGAATATAACTACTATAATACTGCCCCTATATACAAGAATATAACTACTATAATACTGCCCCTATATACAAGAATATAACTACTATAATACTGCCCCTATATACAAGAATATAACTACTATAATACTTCCCCCTATATACAAGAATATAACTACTATAATACTGCTCCTATATACAAGAATATAACTACTATAATACTGCCCCATTATACAAGAATATAACTACTATAATACTGCCCCATTATACAAGAATATAACTACTATAATACTGCCCCTATATACAAGAATATAACTACTATAATACTTCCTCCTATATGCAAGAATATAACTACTATAATACTTCTCCTATATACAAGAATATAACTACTATATTACTGCTCCTATATACAAGAATATAACTACTATAATACTGCCCCCTATATACAAGTATACAACTACTATAATACTGCCCCCTATATACAGGAATATAATACTGCCCCTATATGCAAGAATATAATACTGCCCCATATGTACAAGAATATAACTACTATAATACTGTTCCCTATATACAAGAATATAACTACTATAATACTGCCCCTATATACAAGAATATAACTACTATAATACTGCCCCTATATACAAGAATATAACTACTATAATACTGCCCCTATATACAAGAATATAACTACTATAATACTTCCCCCTATATACAAGAATATAACTACTATAATACTGCTCCCTATATACAAGAATATAACTACTATAATACTGCCCCTATATACAAGAATATAACTACTATAATACTGCCCCTATATACAAGAATACAACTACTATAATACTGCCCCCTATATACAAGAATATAACTACTATAATACTGCCCCCTATATACTAGAATATAACTACTATAAAACTGCCCCCTATATACAAGAAAATAACTACTATAATATTGCCCCTATATACAAGAATATAACTACTATAATACTGCCCCCTATATACAAGAATATAACTACTATAATACCGCCTCCTATATACAAGAATATAACTACTATAATACTGCTCCCTATATACAAGAATATAACTACTATAATACTGCTCCTATATACAAGAATATAACTACTATAATACTGCCCCCTATATACAAGAATACAACTACTATAATACTGCTCCTATATACAAGAATATAACTACTATAATACTGTACCCCTATATACAAGAATATAACTACTATAATACTGCCCCTATGTACAAGAATATAACTACTATAATACTGCTCCTATATACAAGAATATAACTATTATAATACTGCCCCCTATATACAAGAATATAATTGCTACAATATCAGCCCCTATGGGCGAGATTATAAAACAAAACTATCTTTATATTTTAGCATTTTGCCATCTTTTAAATTTAAAAAAACTTTTTCTCTCATTCTAATACAAATAGTTTTTTACTCCATGTCTACATTTTGGCTTCTCCGTGGTTTACCCATTCCAGTGAGATTTCAGCAAACAACAATCGGTGGTGCCGCTGTCCTTCTATAGTAGGGACAGCACCTGTCAGAAGTAAATTTCTGATGTATTTTCAAAGTGAATGGCCCCTTTAAGAGCTTAATGGAAAAATTTATGAAAGGGTTAACCTTAAAACGTCAATCATAAAATGTCTCTCTTTATCCTTTCCTGCAGGATTAAGATAAACAAATTACACTTATGTTGTTCCAAGTCCCCGTACGCCACTCGCATGTACAAAATATTGGAATTTCTCTGGATTGTATAAAATGACCCCAAAATGCCAAGGAATGTCCTATCTCCTCACACACTATTCCCTAATCATAATAATGCAGAGTATCTGCGGAGTGTGTTTGTGGGGGAGGGGGGCTCTTTAACACTTGTCAGGAGCTGTGCAGCCTTGTCTGTGTGACTACATTTTATATACAAAGCTGTCACTTTATGTTTTGGCTCCAATGTCACTTCTATCATTTCCAGCAAGACAGCAAATCCTGCATCTGAAACACAATATCGATCCTATTCAGACTCTGCGTCGATCAGACCCCAAATCCCATCTAACGCTGGAATACGCAAACATATTTTCCATGTATTTGACTAAATGACCCAATATCTATTCTAGAGGTCATTCAAGATCATCAAAACCATGCAGCTGTTTGTTTAAGGGGACTGATCTATTTGAAAGCACTTGACTATGGATATTGTAAACCGATACATGCAATTTTAAAAACTAAAAGATTGAATGTATTTAAAAGGCAACTACAGTATCATCTTGTCTAAAAATATATTTTTTAAAACAATTGTTGACTGCATTTAATTCTGAATGTTATCTTTACAATGGGAAGTGTTCATATTGTGTGTCTCCCCCCTACACTTCTAATAGCTACAAAAAGGAAAAGGGGAAGATAACTACTCCCAGCAAAATTCTGGTTAACAAAAGGGGTTAGGCCCACTATAGACAAGAATATAAGAACTATAATACTGCTCCCTATATACAAGAATATAACTACTATAATACTGCCCCTATATACAAGAATATAACTACTATAATACTGCCCATATATACAAGAATATAACTACTATAAAACTGCCCCTATATACAAGAATATAACTACTATGATACTGCCCTTATACAAGAATAGAACTACTATAATACTGCCCCCTATATACAAGAATATAACTACTATAATACTGCTATATACAAGAATATAACTACTATAATACTGCCCCCTGTATACAAGAATATAACTACCATTATACTGCCCCCTATATACAAGAATATAACTACTATAATACTGCCCCCTATATACAAGAATATAACTACTATAATACTGCCCCCTATATACAGGAATATAACTTCTATAATACTGCCCCTATATACAAGAATATAACTACTATAATACTGCCCCTATATACAAGAATATAACTACTATAATACTGCTATATACAAGAATATAACTACTATAATACTGCTCCTATATACAAGAATATAACTACTATAATACTGCCTACTATATACAAGAATATAACTACTATAATACTGCCTACTATATACAAGAATATAACTACTATAATACTGCCCCCTATATACAAGAATATAACTGCTATAATACTGCCCCCTATATACAAGAATATAACTACTATAATACTGCCCCCTATATACAAGAATATAACTACTATAATACTGCCTCTATATACAAGAATATAACTACTATAATACTGCCTACTATATACAAGAATATAACTACTATAATACTGCCCCCTATATACAAGAATATAACTACTATAATACTGCCCCCTATATACAAGAATATAACTACTATAATACTGCCCACTATATACAAGAATATAACTACTATAATACTGCCCCCTATATACAAGAATATAACTACTATGATACTGCCTCTATATACAAGAATATAACTACTATAATACTGCCCCCTATATACAGGAATATAACTACTATGATACTGCCTCTATATACAAGAATATAACTACTATGATACTGCCCCCTATATACAGGAATATAACTGCTATAATACTGCCCCCTATATACAAGAATATAACTACTATAATACTGCCCCCTATATACAAGAATATAACTACTATAATACTGCCTCTATATACAAGAATATAACTACTATAATACTGCCTACTATATACAAGAATATAACTACTATAATACTGCCCCCTATATACAAGAATATAACTACTATAATACTGCCCCCTATATACAAGAATATAACTACTATAATACTGCCCACTATATACAAGAATATAACTACTATAATACTGCCCCCTATATACAAGAATATAACTACTATGATACTGCCTCTATATACAAGAATATAACTACTATGATACTGCCCCCTATATACAGGAATATAACTACTATGATACTGCCTCTATATACAAGAATATAACTACTATGATAATGCCCCCTATATACAGGAATATAACTTCTACAATACTGCCCCTATATACAAGAATATAACTACTATAATACTGCCCCTATATACAAGAATATAACTACTATAATACTGCCCCTATATACAAGAATATAACTACTATAATACTGCCCCTATATACAAGAATATAACTACTGTAATACTGCCCCCTATATACAAGAATATAACTACTATAATACTGCCCCTATATACAAGAATATAAGGACTATAATACTGCCTCTATATACAAGAATATAACTACTATAATACTGCCTCTATATACAAGAATATAACTACTATAATACTGCTCCCTATATACAAGAATACAACTACTATAATACTGCCTCCTATATACAAGAATATAACTACTATAATACTGCCCCTATATACAAGAATATAACTACTATAATACTGCCCCCTATATACAAGAATATAACTACTATAATACTTTTCCTATATACAAGAATATAACAACTATAATACTGCCCCTATATACAAGAATATAACTACTATAATACTGCCCCCTATATACAAGAATATAACTACTATAATACTGCTCCTATATACAAGAATATAACTACTATAATACTGCTTCCTATATACAGGAATATAACTACTATAATACTGCCCCCTATATACAAGAATATAACTACTATAATACTGCCTCCTATATACAAGAATATAACTAATATAATACTGCCCCTATATACAAGAATACAACTACTATAATACTGCCCCCTATATACAAGAATATAACTACTATAATACTGCCCCCTATATACAGGAATATAACTTCTATAATACTGCCCCTATATACAAGAATATAACTACTATAATACTGCCCCTATATACAAGAATATAACTACTATAATACTGCTATATACAAGAATATAACTACTATAATACTGCTCCTATATACAAGAATGTAACTATTATAATACTGCTCCTATATACAAGAATATAACTACTATAATACTGCTTCCTATATACAGGAATATAACTACTATAATACTGCCCCCTATATACAAGAATATAACTACTATAATACTGCTCCCTATTTACAAGAATATAACTACTATAATACTGCCCCCTATATACAAGAATATAACTACTATAATACTGCCTCCTATATACAAGAATATAACTAATATAATACTGCCCCTATATACAAGAATATAACTACTATAATACTGCCCCCTATATACAAGAATATAACTACTATAATACTGCTATATACAAGAATATAACTACTATAATACTGCTCCTATATACAAGAATGTAACTACTATAATACTGCTCCTATATACAAGAATATAACTACTATAATACTGCTTCCTATATACAGGAATATAACTACTATAATACTGCCCCCTATATACAAGAATATAACTACTATAATACTGCTCCCTATATACAAGAATATAACTACTATAATACTCCCCCCTATATACAAGAATATAACTACTATAATACTGCCTCCTATATACAAGAATATAACTAATATAATACTGCCCCTATATACAAGAATATAACTACTATAATACTGCCTCTTAGGGACAAGAATATCTCCATTGTAATGCTTTATATATGATGCCATGTGGCATTACATACAGGTATTCTCTTATCTTTTACTTGCCAGCAATTAAACATGTAATCCATTTTTGTTTTTCAGGCATAGGTTGGTATCTTATCCATCTACAACTCACAGTCACCGACGTCAATGATGAATCCCCACAGTGGACAATGCAGCCGTATCCTTACTTGGCAACTGTATCCCCTTCAGTCGCAGCTGGGACATACGTGTACAAATTACAGGCCATTGATAAAGATGAAGGCATCAATGGAGAAGTGGAGTACTTCCTTTTGGAAGGTGAAGGGACATATCCTTGTGTAAAATATATGAATACATGACGGTTAGAATCTTAATAATGTAACCATGATACTAATGTAACAAATACTGCAGAAGTAACCATAGATGGTACAACACCATGTGGATGCTCGGTGGCACCCTATTATTGCAAAGACTGCAGCGTATTACTTCATATTTGTTGTCATTAATTTTTAAAAAATACTAATAAAATAATAACTTAATTTATATATGGGCTTGTGATGTATTTAACTGTCATACAAAAAACACACGTCAAATGAAATGTTTTTGTGTTCGCTGTTGTATCTTTCTTGTTTTTACCCCTTCGTGTGTGTGTGTATAATGGTAACTAATTTATTAAAGTTTGTTGAATATTGAAATGTTGCAGAATTTTTGCATTATAACACAATGAAGCTTCATTTACATAACACCAGATGAGGATGTTTCAACCCCTTTTTAAGAATTTTAGAGGTTTTATGTGCAGCCTATTAACATTTATTCCTTTAATGCAGGTGGTGATAAAAAGTTTCTAGTGGACAGAAGTACCGGTTGGATACAAACCACGGGACAGGTTCTGGAGGAAGGTGTAGAGTACCTGCTCACTGTGCAAGCAGCTGATATACTTGGAATGCAAAGCTCCCCTGTTCTGGTGTCGGTGATTGCTGGTGAAAGACCCCCACAGTTCAAAAATGTCTCTTATATGGTTTATGTTCCAGAGAACACAACTGCGGGACATGTGTGAGTCACCAGGGAAATACGTTCTTTTCTAAATCCAACAATGGGCTATATATGCTTGGTCAAAAGGGAGTAAGGGGAGGAAAGTAAAAAAAATTTGGCCAATAAGTCCATTCAGCCGTCCTTCTGACAACCTAATTAGTTAGTACAACAGAAATAACTACTATATTACCCTCCATTTGCACATTCTCATTCTCGCCTATAACACCAAATATATAATTACTATTATACTGCCCCTATATACAAGACTATAACTACTATAATAATGCCCCCTATGTACAAGAATATAACTACTATTAGGTATGTTCACACGCAAACGCAAAATACGTCTGAAATTACGGAGCTGTTTTCAGGCAAAAACAGCTCCTGAATTTCAGATGTTTTTGCATGTACTCGCGTTTTTCGCGGCATCTTTTACGGACATAATTGGAGCTGTTTTTCATTGGAGTCGATGAAAAACGCCTCCAAAAACGTCCCAAGAAGTGTCCTACACTTCTTTGACGCGGGCGTAATTTTACACGCCGTCTTTTGACAGTGACGCGTAAAATTACACCTCGTCTGAACAGAACATCGTAAAACCCATTGCAAGCAATGGGCAGGTGTTTGCAGATGTATTGGAGCCGTCTTTTCAGGCAATTACGTCTGAAAATAGGTTGTGTGAACATACCCTAATACTGTCCCTATGTACAAGAATATAACTACTATAATACTGCCCCCCTATATACAAGAATATAACTACTATAATACTGCCCCCTATATACAAGAATATAACTACTATAATACTTCCCCCTATATACAAGAATATAACTACTATAATACTGCTCCTATATACAAGAATATAATTACTATAATACTGCCCCTATATACAAAAATATAACTACTATAATACTGCCCCTATATACAAGAATATAACTACTATAATACTGCCCCCTATATACAAGAATATAACTACTATAATATTGCCCCTATTTACAAGAATATAACTACTATAATACTGCTCCTATATACAAGACTATAACAACTACAATACTGCCCCTATATACAAGAATATAACTACTATAATACTGCCCCCTATATACAAGAATATAACTACTATAATACTTCTCCCTATATACAAGAATATAACTACTATAATACTTCCCCTATATACAAGAATATAACTACTATAATACTTCCCCCTATATACAAGAATATAATCACTATAATACTTCTCCTATATACAAGAATATAACTACTATAATACTGCTCCTATATACAAGAATATAACTACTATAATACTGCCCCTATATACAAGAATATAACTACTATAATACTGCTCCTATATACAAGAATATAACTACTATAATACTGCCCCCTATATACTAGAATATAACTACTATAATACTGCCCCTATATACAAGAATATAACTACTATAATACTGCTCCCTATATACAAGAATATAACTACTATAATACTGCTCCTATATACAAGAATATAACTACTATAATACTGCTCCTATATACAAGAATATAACTACTATAATACTGCCCCTATATACAAGAATATAACTAATATAATACTGCCCCCTATATACAAGAATATAACTACTATAATACTGCCCCCTATATACAAGAATATAACTACTATAATACTGCCCCCTATATACAAGAATATAACTACTATAATACTACTCCTATATAGAAGAATATAACTACTATAATACTGCCTCCTATATACAAGAATATAACTACTATAATACTGCTCCTATATACAAGAATATAACTACTATAATACTACCCCCTATATACAAGAATATAACTACTGTAGTACTGCCCCCTATATACAAGAATATAACTACCATAATACTGCCTCCTACATACAAGAATATAACTACTATAATACTGCCCCTATATACAAGAATATAACTACTATAATACTGCTCCCTATATACAAGAATATAACTACTGTAATACTGCTCCTATATACAAGAATATAACTACTATAATACTGCTCCTCTATACAGGAATATAACTACTATAATACTGCCCCCTATATACAGGAATATAACTATTATAATACTGCTCCTATATACAAGAATATAACTACTATATTACTGCTCCTATATACAAGAATATAACTACTATAATACTGCCCCCTATATACAAGAATATAACTACTATAATACTGCCCCCTATATACTAGAATATAACTACTATAATACTGCCCCTATATACAAGAATATAACTACTATAATACTGCCCCTATATACAAGAATATAACTACTATAATACTGCTCCTATATACAAGAATATAACTACTATAATACTACTCCTATATAGAAGAATATAACTACTATAATACTGCCTCCTATATACAAGAATATAACTACTATAATACTGCTCCTATATACAAGAATATAACTACTATAATACTACCCCCTATATACAAGAATATAACTGCTATAATACTGCCCCCTATATACAAGAATATAACTGCTATAATACTGCTCCTATATACAAGAATAGAACTACTATAATACTTCTATATACAAGAATATAACTACTATAATACTGCTCCTATATACAAGAATATAACTGCTATAATACTGCTCCCTATATACAAGAATATAACTGCTATAATACTGCCCCCTATATACAAGAATATAACTACTATAATACTGCCCCTATATACTAGAATATAACTACTATAATACTGCCCCTATATACAAGAATATAACTACTATAATACTGCCCCTATATACAAGAATATAACTACTATAATACTGCTCCTATATACAAGAATATAACTACTATAATACTGCTCCCTATATACAAGAATATAACTACTATAATACTGCCCCCTATATACTAGAATATAACTACTATAATACTGCCCCTATATACAAGAATATAACTACTATAATACTGCTCCCTATATACAAGAATATAACTACTATAATACTGCTCCTATATACAAGAATAGAACTACTATAATACTGCTCCTATATACAAGAATATAACTTCTATAATACTGCCCCTATATACAAGAATATAACTACTATAATACTGCCCCCTATATACAAGAATATAACTACTATAATACTACTCCTATATAGAAGAATATAACTACTATAATACTGCCTCCTATATACAAGAATATAACTACTATAATACTGCCCCTATATACAAGAATATAACTACTATAATACTGCTCCTATATACAAGAATATAACTACTATAATACTGCTCCTCTATACAGGAATATAACTACTATAATACTGCCCCCTATATACAGGAATATAACTATTATAATACTGCTCCTATATACAAGAATATAACTACTATAATACTGCTCCTATATACAAGAATATAACTACTATAATACTGCTCCTCTATACAGGAATATAACTACTATAATACTGCCCCCTATATACAGGAATATAACTATTATAATACTGCTCCTATATACAAGAATATAACTACTATATTAGTGCTCCTATATACAAGAATATAACTACTATAATACTGCTCCTATATACAAGAATATAACTACTATAATACTGCCTTCTATATACAAGAATATAACTACTATAATACTGCTCCTATATACAAGAATATAACTACTATAATACTGCTCCTATATACAAGAATATAACTACTATAATACTGCCTTCTATATACAAGAATATAACTACTATAATACTGCCTCTATATACAAGAATATAACTACTATAATACTGCCTTCTATATACAAGAATATAACTACTATAATACTACTCCTATATAGAAGAACTATTCCATTGTTTCCAAGGCACAAGAATATAGCTATTAAAATGCTTTCGCTCTGGACTAGAATACAAGCCATAACAAGAAGTTGCATTTTTACATTTGACTTGAACTGATCCTTTAATGTCCATATACATTGCCTGGCACTGGTCAGATACTGTATATGATTCCTCATGAACACCTCATTAACATATTCAAGGCAGTAATCCTATTCAATTTTATTGTTTGCATTTCTAATTACAAAATTTCTTCTAAGCCACATTTTCTATGTTTTAGACTTTTGGCGGTGTCAGCGACGTCTCATCAGAATCGCCCTTTAAGCTACAGCTTGGTCAGCAACCCACACAATTTATTTAGTATTCACCAAATAAGTGGGGATATCATGTTGACTCGAAGTGTGGACTTTGAAACTGAACCCAGCCAGTTTCTGTTACTGGTGAGAGCAAGTGAAGACTCGTGGCCGCTGAGCAGCTCAGTGGAGGTAAACTTTCACAATATTTTAATGTTGGTCAGAAGTCTTTTTTTATTACGTCATATTTACTTTTACTATGCGCACATCTGTTTGGAACCAGGTCAATTGCATTAGAATTCTTGGATGGGAGGGGTGTTATATAATAAGTTGAGTAGCTGTAATTACATTGCATTATTTATTCTGCACTGATCCTAAGTTGCAGGCTGTATTATACTTCAGAGCTTCAATCATTATTCTGCTCAGGAGTGTTACTATAGTTGGTGCAGAGGCACTGGTGCCTTAGGGGTCCAGAAGGTCCACTGCTACATCAGAAGATACCAGTATTATAAATGGCATATGGCAGGCGGGGACCATTACAGATTTTGCATTGGGGCCCAGGAGCTTCATGTTAAGCTTTTTATTCTGTTAATGGAACCCTTGTGTACGTACATTACATTACTTATCCTGTACTGATCCTGAGTTACCTCCTGTATTATACTCCAGAGCTGCACTCACTATTCTGCTGGTGGAGTCACTGTGTACATACATTACATTACTTATCCTGTACTGATCCTGAGTTACATCCTGTATTATACTCCAGAGCTGCACTCACTATTCTGCTGGTGGAGTCACTGTGTACATACATTACATTACTTCTCCTGTACTGATCCTGAGTTACATCCTGTATTATACTCCAGAGCTGCACTCACTGTGTACATACATTACATTACTTATCCTGTACTGAGCCTGAGTTACATCCGGCAATATACTCCACAGCTTCACTCACTATTCTGCTAATGGAATCCTTGTGTGCATACATTACATTACTTATCCTGTACTGATCCTGAGTTACATCCTGTATTATACTCCAGAGCTGCACTCACTATTCTGCTGGTGGAGTCACTGTGTACATACATTACTTATCCTGTACTGATCCTGAGTTACAGCCTGTATTATACTCTAGAGCTGCACTCACTAGTCTGCTGGTAGAGTCACTGTGTACAGACAATATATTACGTATTGATTGCAATTCAGTTGATTGCATTCTGGTCAATCTTATTTTCTAGAACCTGTATTGATTTTAACATTACTCCAGAGCTGCACTTACTATTCTTCAAGTGAAGTCACTGTTTACATACATTACATTACAATACATATCCTGTAAAGATCCAGAGTTACATCCTGTATTATACTCCAGAGCTGCACTCGCTATTCTGCTGATGGAGTCACTGTGTACATACATGATATTACTAATCCTGTACTGATCCTGAGTTATATCCTGTATTATACTCCAGAGCTGCACTCACTATTCTGCTGGTGGAGTCACGGTGTAATACATTACATTACTTATCCTGTACTGATCCTGAGTTACATCCTGTATTATACTCCAGAGCTGCACTCTCTATTCTGCTGGTGGAGTTACTGTGTACATACTTTACATTACTTATCCTGTACTGATCCTGAGTTACATCTTATATTATACTCCAGAGCTTCACTCACTATTCTGCTGGGGGAGTCACTGTGTACATACATTACATTACTGATCCTGAGTTATATCCTGTATTACACTCCAGAGCTTGTTGCTGTTGGAAATAATAAGTACGCTTGTGGATAGACACATCCTGTAATGCAGGGGAGCAGGTAATTTCTCCTACATTAGATGACTGTACTGCGCCTGGTGTAAAGATCAAGCTCTACGCAGACACTGAACAAGCAGGAAATGCTTGGAGATGTCAGCTCTGAATGTAAAGGCTGTATCTCTGAATCCGTACAATACAGGTTATATAATGTGTTTACGAAGTTATTAAACCTGTTTTATGTAGATTCATTCTATATGTGCTGTGTTCAATGGTAAGTCATGAACTTTAAGGCGCAGTTCATATTAGCACGTACATGCAAAATTGTTCTTCCCTACTTTACATCAGTGATGCCATTCAATAGCAATGTGAGCTGGTCCAAAAAGGACACTAATTTAAGTTAGTAAACTACTTGACTAAACTATTGTTTCCTGTTATCTGCCATTTTGTCGTGAGAGGGAACTCACTATTGTGTCGTTCAATAGGGTGGCTGAAAGGATATCCCAAAAAAACCAAAAAACCTTACTTTAACCCCTGTTTATCCAATGCTGAGAACTTTCAAAAACCTTTCCAAATATGGGTGGAAAGCAGTGGTCTGCGACTGTCTGTGCATGCTGAGAGTTGTAGTTCCCCAACAGCTGGAGATATAGACCACTGCTGTCATCGTTATTAGAAAATTGTTTTTAAAGTTTCACTTTTAAGGTGCATCCTTTAGGTAAAATGTGGGAGCTGTCCCTGGATACAGGCGCTGGTATGTACTATATATGTATTAAAAGGGCAAGTTTATGACCCAAGCATAATGCTGATATGTGGAAGGGGATTTTATGACTCTGAGCGCAAGAGGAGGGAGCACACTGAATCATTTTTATATCAAGATATTAGTGTCCGTTTTATTGCGCTCGGCTGAAACTCTTACGTGGTTAATGGAAATGTCTTGCAGGTTGTGGTGGTGATTATAGACATAAATGATTGCACCCCAGAATTTCAGCAGACAATCTATAGCAGAGACAGCGTCCCTGAGACTGTGCCCGTGGCAACCTCTCTCCTGCAAGGTTAGTATATCCTCGTTATATGGCTGAGGTGCAATAAATTGTGCTGGAACCCCGGCTGCGAAGTATAAGTACTGCTGTATCCTCCGCGTAGTTGATCCAGGCTGGTGTTGCATGGTTTTGGCATCAGGAATAGGGATTTATGATGACTGTCCCATAGACCAGTGTTTAATATTGATTTTCAAAGATCCCATGGAAGCCGGGCACCAAAGTTAAGGGGCATTGACCTGGTTATACCTTGATCCCAAGGAATTATTAAAAGTTCTTCTGAGGGCCCATTGTCCAGCTATATATAACAAGTGCACATATACTATGCTGTTACCACTGCACACCCTCCAAAAATACCCCAGCTACTAGTGGTGGGCCAGTCCAACCCTTGTCTTAATGCTTGAGGGACCCAAAGGTCCATCTATTAGATAAATGGCACATCAATGTTATGGCGCCTTGTTACAGATTTTCTATTGCAGGTCAAGAGCTGTGAATTTATGATTTGCAAGGGACAGTCCGAATGATGGATGTCCGAAAGATCCTTCAGTTGACTGTTAAAATTAGCAATGCCCTCAATAACCGACACGTCCAGCTTGGCTAAACTTGCAAGTATTTTTATGGCGGACGGAAGTGTGGTATATAACTCCTGGGGGTTTATTTCTTGTAGGGAACATTCAGCCCATCCGAATTATCTTCACCCCAAAAACCTGAAGTTCAAATAAACCGCCCCTAGATATGGTCATCGGGATTTACTGTAGTGTCTATGGCCAACTTCCGAGTAGATTATGGTCCCTGTACCCTGCCTATAGACAAAGGAAGGGTTTCTTTTCTCCCCTTTTAGTCACTGTTCACACTGAGGTTTTTTTGCAAGCGAAAAAATCCGCCTCAGAATTCCGTCAGGAATTTTGTGCCAGATTTTGACCTGCTGGCAGAACATTTGCCGCGTTTTTCCTTTGAAAAAACGCAGCGAAAACCACTTTTTCTGCCTCTTATTGGTGTCAATGGGTAGTCAGAGACGGAAACGCCCAAAGAAAGGGCAGGCAATGGGATCAATGAGAGGCGATTTTGGCGTTTTTTGGCACTGTTCCTGATGCGGTTTCCACGTCCCAAAACCGCACCAAAATACTCCATGTGAACTAGCCCTTAAAATGGTCACAGAAAAGAGTCTTTCCATTACCATGCATTGCCAAAGTGTTTGTCTATTCAGTCAGAACAAGGGAGTGTAGTCTGACTTGGTTCGACTCTGACCAGAGGCAACATCTACATGGAGTTTGTATGTACTTCTCGTGTTCTCCATATCTTTTTTGGGGGGCGCAATTTCTGCCAGATTTCTGGTGCATTTGCTTAGTCAATTTCCCCCAGTGTGTGTATGAGATAGGAAAATTTAGAGTATGAGCTCCTGAGGGCAGGGACCTGCTGGCATATATAGTGTGGGTTTATTGATTGTTGCATCGAATATGGCAAAACTGAGGAACTGCGCCGCATTTTTGATATATTTAAAAAAATAAAAAAATTAAAAAAGAAAGTCTTTTAAGCATTTGAATCATAAAATGTCGACTAGCAAGAACCCAGAACAAAGGCGTGAAATGATGTGACTACAGGCAGCTCGTATGTTCTCAATAACAATGGCGTAATTATCTTGGCTTTAAACTACCGGTCCCTTTCTCCCTTTAATAACACGGTGTATTGATGTATCACTTGTGCTAATTGTCCTCCTGTATAAGTAATTATTTTCTCTTTTTTTCCTCTCTCATCAGTGACAGCCACTGACTGTGACTCCGGCGTGAACGGGGAGTTTTCATACTTCACTCTCAGCCCTGATTTCAACATATCCACACAGGGCACTATTAGCCCAGCAGGGCGCTTGGATTACGAGAGACCCAGTCATCTGTATGAGTTTGTCATCTTGGCAATAGACCACGGGGAATCGCCAAACACGGGGACAGCCACGGTCAGAATCCGGGCCACCAACGTGAACGACGAAGCCCCAGAATTTTCCCAATCCATGTCAGTAAACTCTTTTTGTCTTTCGCATTGATTTTTTTTTTTCTTTTTTTTTTTTTTCCGGTAATTTAACCGGTAGGGGTTATCATTATCTATAATGGCCATCTGCTTTAAAAATTAAGCCTTTCTCTTCTGCGCACTCAACATTATTTATCAATTTATTCACCAGCGCTACACATTAACACTTTTCGCACCGTATTTTTAAAAAGTTAAAGGAAATTATCCATTTGTTTTTGTTTTTTGAGATTTAAAAGGGTTGTTGGATTTAGAAAACCCATTTTCCCAATTGGAGAACTCTGAGTCAATAAAGTGGGGTCCACCATAAGGGATCTATTATTATCAATCCAGATGAGAGTTTGGCTATGAAGAGCGCGTCTCACTCTCGAGGACCCAACATGTCTGTTCATTACAAGGACTGCACATTAATTTCAATGGGCACCATGTAATTCTTCATGTCCCCTGCAGTGGCGCTGCAATGATATTGACCACTTGCTGCTGACAGCCCCTTTAAAACCCCATTATTAAAGAAGATAAATACCCATATCATCCATAAACTCACAATGTGGTGATCCTGGGTCTTAGGTTAACCATCGTCTTCCTTTACCTGGCAGCCAGAAACCTAAACCCTACCAGCACTTCTAGTCAATGTGAGGCATAACATCAAATCTCTAGAAGTGTGTAGAGATCTGGTGTTGTCACCCACAGGCCACCCCTCTGTTGCTAATCATTGTCTGTAGTACGTAATTACTATTGGAATCTCTATTCTATCTTATTTTTGAGTTTTCATTTAATATCCTCCCGTCAAAGAAAATGTGATGCGGATACTAAAATACATTATCGAAAACGAAAAATGTACCGGTTTATTGGCAGCGCTAAGGGTTAACTGTTTAGCTCTCACCTGCCATAAAGCTTCTCGGCTGTGGGGAAAGCTGACATTAAGTGTTCAATTTTCCTGCAGCACCTCCACAGGTGAAATGAAGCATTACACAGTGTCCATTCATATCAATAGCGTAATGCCAGACAGGACAAGTCCTCCAAATTGAGAGATGCTCTTTATAACTGCTGTGCACTTTGGCCAAAAGATGAGAATCCGTAACAGAGGATTCCCTCTATTAACTCAGATTTTTTTCAATATGGTTTTTAAAAACGGGGAAAAATTTGACATTTAGCAATTCCCTAAAATTAATAGAATTTATGTTGCTGTGGAAGTGTAAAGCTAGGTATCGGTAAGACAGGCCATTTTAGTCGCAATGATAACCGTCGCCCAGAAGAGAGGTACATTCCTGCAAATTGATTGGCCAGTCAAGAAATTTTCTTGGTTAAGCAACCATTATTACATAGAGCATGCATACCACTGAAATCATATGAGATTAGAAGAGATTTCTAATTATAGTCTGTGACCGGACAACAACTGAGTTGAATACAGGACCGCTCGCTACCCTCCTTGATAACCATGAACGTGGGTGTACCGTAGACTAAAATGTATTATAATAAACCGGATAGTGATTGCTGAGCATGTCGGTAGCATGATCACACGACTGGAGATCGCCCTATAGCTCAGGCTTTATGATGGGTTTTATACATGGATGCTGATTGCGTTCAATGTGTTTTACGTGAAAATGCTCTTTAAATTACAATTGCAGTATAAGTGGGGGAATAATTGGCCAGTTCAGGTATTGATTATGGTATTTTCATTCTTCACCTCTGCTGTAAAGTATTGATCAGAGTCACTGCCTCTCAAACACTAAGCCTGAAAATAGAGAATGGATGGAGACTAGAATCTAAAAATATAGAAAACTAAAAGAGAATCTCAAAGGAAACTATAAGCTAAAATGAAGCTCCATAATGTATTGATGGGTCTATATCAGGGGGAAAAGATGAAAATTGATCCAAAACCTTTGCAATAAATAACAGGTTGAGCTTGATGAACCTTATTTTTCCACCTTAGTAAATATGTGATTAATGCAGTCATTGGCTCAAATGATTAAATGTTCACATTTGGACACCGTTTTTTTATGAAGAATTAATTTGCATAAAATGTTTAGTTACTTTTGTATCTGCGTTGCTGATCCTGAGGTACAGCCTGCATTATACTCCAGAGCTGCACTCACTATTCTGATGGTGGAGTCACTGTGTACATACATTACATTACTTATCCTGTACTGATCCGGAGTTATATCCTGTATTATACTCCAGAGCTGTACTCACTATTCTGCTGGTGGAATCATTGTGTACATACATTACACTACTTATCCTGTACTGACCCTGAGTTACAGCTTGCATTATACTCCAGAGCTGTACTCACTATTCTGCTGGTGGAGTCACTGTATACTGATCCTGAGTTATATCCTGTATTATACTCCAGAGCTGTACTCACTATTCTGCTGGTGGTCACTGTGTACATACATTACATTACTTATCCTGCACTGATCCTGAGTTACATCCTGTATTATACTCCAGAGCTGCACTCACTATTCTGCTGGTAGAGTCACTGTGTACATACATTACATTACTTATCCTGTACTGATCATGAGTTACATCCTGTATCATACTCCAGAGCTGCACTCACTATTCTGCTGGTGGAGTCACTGTGTACATACATTACATTACTTATCCTGTACTGATCATGAGTTACATCCTGTATTATACTCCAGAGCTGCACTCACTATTCTGCTGGTGGAGTCACTATGTACACACATTACAACAATTATTCTGTACTGATCCCGAGTTACAGCCTGTTACTCCAGAGCTATATTGATAATACTAATACGTACAAAATCCAGACTTTTTTTTATCATATATAAAGTATTTTCCTAATTAAGTCAATTAAAATAATAGGAAATTTTATACCCCATGGATTATGTTCAAAAACGCAAAAGTAACCTCAAAAGATGCTTAAAATATGGTCAATAGGATGCCAGTATATGCAATAATTTCCACCCAAGATATCCAAATATATTAGATCCCTAGCACCTTCAGTACAATAAAGTGCCAGAGACGTCATAAATGAATCTACTTTGCATAAAGGTGATGCTGGTTTCGTATATAGACACAGCAACATTCCAATAAATATCAATATAATAATAATAATTAATGAATTGTCTGATGTGGACATAATCGGGAAGTAGGAAAAAGTACTCCTTTAGGCCCCATGCACACGACCGTGAAATCGCCCATAATTACGGGCCGATTCATTTCTATGGCCGACGGACACCTTCCCGTATGTCTACGGGAGGGTATGCTTGCCGTAGAAACTGGCCCCAAAAAATAGGACATGTCCTATTTTTTTTATTTTACGGACCATGCTCCTAAACTTTATAATGGGAGCACGGCCCGTAAAAACGTCCAGCTGCCCGCGCCCATAAATATGGGTCGTAATTACGGGCACGGCCGTGTGCATGAAGCCTTCGCACTGAGACGCGCGTGTTGCAACTTTCATCAGGAATGCATAGTCATAATTCTGTAGATGTCCGAGCTAAAAATCAGTTTTCCCTGCTTATTCAGTGTCTGCACAGATCTTTCTCTGATACTGAAGTAATCTGATGTACTGTATTTACTATTTGTATTTTTTTTTAGACTAGTTCTATTCGTATACAATTAAATGGTGGTATAACAATGTACAACCTTTTTCATTTTTTTTGTATTTTCTTTCTTCACCTCATATGCTTGTATTGTTCTTCCATCTGCCTCATATTTTACTGTCTGTAAGTTAGCAAGAGAAGGAGGCAATATTGACTAAGTAACAAAAGACTGCAGGATCAGACTACACACCAGGTTTGTTTGTAGTCTGTTACCAAGGAGATATGTCTGCATAGAAGCTGTATGCACAAAACTACTGATATTTTTTAATCAAGACTATTCATAAAGATGCTTCATTTTTATATTCGATGGATTACAGCAATAGCAAAACCGTTGTAAAAGTGCATATACCCTTTAACCTTAAAATGTTGTTATCTATAAACAATAATTTTAATAATGAGCATTCTTTATATAAAAAAAACAATAAAAACCCTTTGCTAACCTAGATATCCTTACTCCAGCACTGGAATTGGCAGCCATCTTGCTTTTTCTGAGGTGCTGGGTTCGAAGTGTTAAGTGGGTGGACATCTGTACATGTCACCTGCTGGTGGTGTTTGTTAAGCATTTGTCGGGACATATTCAGACAGGCGGTTGCATAGCAAACAGTCTGAAGGACTCCCTAATAAACCATTCCAATGGGTTCCCCTTTGGAGTGGCCGGCTTTGACTAGTGACAGATTGTCGGGTACACCGCTACTCCGTTAATCCAAAATCCTGCATTTTAATTGGATTTTAAAAACGTCCAATAGTCCGGAAACTTACCATCACACCGGATCCGAACATGTCATATGATCAGAAGTTTACTATACTGATTTTCTTGTCCCTACAATGAACATTACCCGGTCCTCCGTCCCTCTTAGTAGCTTAAGATCTTCCGTTTTGTGCCTTTAAGTTCTTATTTTTCCCCTCGATTAACGCACAGATTTCTGTCTTTTCCATTCCATACCCCCCCCTGCCCCCTTCCCATCACCCCTGCAGCTTTCTGTCAGCGGAACCGTACACTGTTTGCTATAGATACAATGGTGGCCTATTTTTTCTTAAAATCCTGCGTCTTCAGAGACCTCTCCGTGCAATGTTCAAACCTCCCATCTCTCTGTTCTTCTTCGTTTTACGGCTTTAAAACTGTCAGAGCTGGAATCGATTTGCTCGTTAGACTCTAGGCTAAGACAGTGGCCTCGGGGCTGTAATTTATTGTTGAGTGGCTGAACAAAATCAGTGTTCCCATCCCCTAATCTAGAGCATTAAATGAGACTCTCACAAATAAATATATATATATATTTCCCAGTCTCTTTCGATTTGCAGCGCTGCGGCGCAGACAGAGCGGACGTCTACTTACCATGACCGTTGGTAAAGTTCTTGATTCCTACAGGCTTTCATGTCAATTGCAGTTTAATTCTTTTTTTTGCAATATATTTTTATATTCATCAACTGTAATATTCAAGGGGAAACCGGATTCCATTTTTTTTTTATTGAAACAGACATAAATGTGACATGAAGAAAGAGAAAATAATTTCTCCAGACTTGAGGTAAGAGAGGCTCTTTGTGTATTTGGAGGCCATAAAGGATAGTCTGTGCTGGATTGCCATATAATTTACATTACAATCATTTTTTTTATTATTAAGTCCGTCCAAGCGATATTATAATTTTCAATATAAATGCCATCTTTAAATAGTTTTTTGATTATATTTTTTTCGCACTTTTACAATTTTTTCGGCCGGCTCCAATCTTTTTGTTTGCTTTAAAAGATCCGGACAAAAGTGGGATCTCTGTCGTTTTATGTTACTGGGTTTTAAGGTTTGAAAGGGGATGTCTGGTTTAGAAAACCCATTTTCAAATACCCTGTTTGGATTTTCTGAATTAATAGAAGGGCCTTCCATTCAGCACCCTCATACATTATGAGTTGAGAGCAGCTACAAAGGACCTGGCAAATACATGCAATATGAGGACAGCCTATTGATTTAAAATAAGAACTGGTGTAATTCCTTATTTCTCCTGTGGTGGTGCTATAGGGAAAAATATCACTCGATGGCATATTTCTCTACAGTTTTTCAACTGATCAATTTGATCAACTTTTTGTCAGTGGACCTTTCTAACTAAAAGGGGTTGTCCAAGTTAGACCACTGACCTGTTTTTGTTTTTTTTCCTTTTTCCAACTAATTGTTATTCTGACACTGTAAAGCAAAAAAACGAATAAACAAGCACCTAGACAGTATAGCGAAAAGGCTCATGAACAGGGGAGTGTCGAAAAACGATCTCAAGAGGAAAATAGAAAAGTTAGTCTTAAAACCAGGTCGGACTAAAAGTACCAAGCAACAAATCAAAAGGTGTAAGAAGAAGGCAAAATCCAGAGTAAAGTCTAAGGTCAAGAGTCCGGATCCAACACAACTAGGTGAAACAAATGACCTTAATTAACTGGTTCCCGACCACCGTCTTTTTTTATACATCTGGTGGTCGGAGTCCTTAAAACCTGCGCCATATACTATTTACAGCGCGGGATTTAGCTTGCTGCCGAGCGATCGAGCAGCTGAATGTCGGGTCTCTGGCTGTCAGTGACTCCCGGGGACCCTGAGGAGATGATAGAAGCAGCTTTCGTTGCTTCTATTTTCTCTGATCTCTTCTACACGGAGCTCAATGAGCGCTGTGTATATAAATAGAGGAAGCCCCTGTGCAGCCCCAGTTACAGTGGAAAAACATGGTGTAAAAGAAGAAAAAAATAAAGTCCTTTTCTGACCTTTTGAGGGACAGACCATAATAATAAAAAAATAAACGTAAACTAAAGTGCAACATTTTTTAATAATAAATACACATAAAATACCCACCCCAAAAAAAGTGCCACACCCACTAATCATTGTTGTAACGCTAGCTTTGACCCAATTACCGTAAAATAGGCATGTAATATATCAAAATTTACGGTACACAATGACGATCACAAATAAAAGGTCTATTTTAGGGTAAAACTATATTACCAGAAAAAAATAGCTAAAATGTAAAAAAGCATTTTTTTGACTATAATTTTCAAACTTTAAGCCTAGAAATTCTAAAATAGCAAAAAGGATGTGTATAAAAATTATAAAAACAGAAACCTGCATAGTCTACGGAAAAAAACATCGCAATAATCACGTCGCTAGCCAAACAAATAAAAAAGTTATAGCCGTTTAAAGCGTGCTAAAAATGGCTAAACGTTGTCTGGTCCTGAAGGCTTAAAATAGCGCGGCCCTGAACCGTTTAATCTATAGGCAATGGCTGGATCCCTTTTCAAATAGCCCGCCAGACCGAACGTCATCTGAGCGTGCCGGTTTCTTCAGCAACTTCATGCGGTCTTGAGGAAGGGGAAGCTTTGGCCACAAGCTGGAGATCATTGCTGGATCGGGGACAGGTGAGTAACGCTTGTCTTGGGGACTGTATGGAAACACAAGGTATTGGAGTATAGAAAACCACTATCATGGAAAGAACTGAAAAAGAGTAAGGCCCCATGCACACGACCGTAAAATCGCCCGTAATTACGGACCATATTTATGGGCTCATTCATTTCTATGGCCGATGGACACCTTCCCGTATGTCTTCGGGAGGGTGTCCGTGCCGTAAAAACCTGTCCTATTTTTTTATTTTTTACGGACCGCGCTCCTATACTTTATAATGGGAGCACGGTTCGTAAAAACGTCCGGCTGTCCGCGGCTGGCCGTGCCCATAATTACGCATTGTAATTACGGGCATGGTCGTGTGCATGAAGCCTAAGCGCTGTGTACAGAGAGATTCCCACCAGCGGAAAGAATGATGGAAGGAGATTTCAGCTGTCATTTTACAACAAGTCTCACTAACGTTTTTTTACCTGTGCAAATAATTCCTTTGTAGTTTTTTAATTGATCATCTAGCAAATAAGACCATAGATATTTTTCCACATACCTACATTTTTGCATTGCCTCATAAGGACAATTGCCATCTGTACTGAATTTGTTAGCCCAAGAAGCCAAATCGCTTTCTGCCTATCTGGGCATAATAAGTGTGTCATAGGAGAGCAAATAATCTGACCTGTTACTAGTGTTTGTGCAAATAATTTATGACTCTATAGCTGGCCAAGTGTCATAGTAACATATAACATAGTGTACACAAGAGAATGGCGACAGCACACTGCGAACACTAATACCACCTAAGCCACTAAATATAAATGAATATGCATTACTGCTAAATCTACTTACAATAGGGAGGTTCTTCGCGCGCATTCTGATCAAATTGTGTGAGCCCACCTGCCACGACAAGGCGACCTCTAATGAGGTGGGAACATAGTGTGTTACAAAGTATCACGAACATTGGGAAAAGCTGATGTGCAGCATGTAGCTAAATGAACACAGAATATCAAGCACTGTATGCATGAACGCGAACCCTGCAATATGGCTACATGCGCTATGGTCTCTCTCTTCAGATATCGAACATTTGTATCGGAGGATGCAGCCTCCAATACCCTGGTAGCCACAGTGCAAGCGTTCGATCCCGATGGAGATCAAGTCACGTATGAAATATCAGGAGGAAACGGAGAGGGAAACTTTCTTATTGATCCTCAGAAAGGTAATCATGGCTTCCAGAGCCAGACACTACGGTGTTTACAGCCTTCGAGATTTGTGTGAACCGAGCTTCTGAACATACTTATTGATTGAACCCACCATCACCTGCCTAAAATCAATCAGTGTCATAGAGCACTCGCTGGCAGCTGTCAAGGACGTGTGTTTTTGTTATTATGGTAAGACCATTCTCCTCATTATAAGCGCTCCGTTTCAGGACCAAATTAAGAATTTTTGGGAAAAAATAAAGACCTTTTAAGAATTAGATAATTTTCCTTGAAGGCTGGGTATAATACATGTTCATGATAAACCCATTATTGTCTCAACAGGTCTCATCCGTCTAGGCTCAACCCCCCTTCCACGGCTTCATGGGACGGAGTATGTGCTATATGTGACGGCCACAGATGATAATTCCTCTGGGGGTCCTCGCAGCCTCACTAGCACGACCACTGTCATGATCCGAGTGGATGATATTAATAATAATAAGCCCATTTTTTATCAGGTGCGTCACATTTTACATTATACAAACCTTGTCGCTGTTACTTGCATAGAGTAGAACCAGACTCTTTGCTGGCAGGCCCAGTATATGATGGGATCAGCACTAGAGATGCAATGGTATAAATTACTTGCCTAATTTAAACTCCGCTCTTGAGATCACTTTTATCCTATTCAGTGTGCAGATTATAGCAGGAACGCCTCTGTCTTGGAAAACCAGCCCCCAGGAACATTTGTACTTCAAGTGGCAGCCAAAGATGCCGACTCTGGGGTGAACGGACAAGTGAAATATGGGATTGTGCACAGAGAGGGCTCACTGCCTGCATTTACCATCCATCCAGATACAGGTAACCATGAAAAAAGTCATTATCACCATACATGTTATCTATCTCCAATTATTGACATGACTCAGGCATATTCCACTACCCTTCATGGAGTATGTACTCGCTACAGAGCCTTACCCCAGCTAAATTTACAATCTGGATTACTAATAAACACTAGAAGCCGGGCGCATGTATACAGAGCCAGAATGCTGTCACATTGAGTCACTGCAGCTTTAAGAGCCGCCATAAGGTACCTCCTGTACGGCGCCATATCACAGAGGCATTCTACCCTAGGAGCGTTCCATAGAGCGAGCTATGAAAAACCTGTGTGACTGCGTATGAAATCACGGAAGTGTACAGTATGACCCCATAGACCAGCTTTGTGTTGCACTGAGCCATAATACGACCATGTGCATGTGGCCTTTTGTATTAGCCTCATTTTGATGGTAGATAATTAAAGGGAAACCCTGGTGAAAACTTGTGATGGTGCATTATCTGTGCAGGTAGAGAGGGAGGTGAGGGGGTTTGTCTGCTGCCACCGGCTCTCTTTAAACTATTAGTATATACTTAAAATAATGGGCAATTCCTCAGGTTAGATTTGAATCCATGATCCCAGTACTGCCAGGATACACTACTAACCATAGGGCTGCCCTTTAAAAATACTGTACTTAAATATTACAAGTGAAATGGAAAAAAATAACTTTTTAAGGACCAAAATCTCTTTAAAGCTGCAAGTTTATGCTCCTCTTCTTCCTCCTCATTGACATGTACAAGCACAACTCTTAGCATGTCCTTTTAAATGCTTAAAGGGTAACTAAACATTAAGTCGGTGGGGGTCTGAGCACTGAGACGGACATCGATCGCTAAAGCGAAGCGTGAGAATTTCTCGTGTGAGCGCTCAGCCACTTGGTTTCTGATCGGTTTTTCTCGGAAAGCCGAGGTAACGGTGTACGGACTCCATAGAAAGTCTATGACCCCGTACAGTAACTGCTCGGCTTTCCGAGAAAAGCTGATCAGAATCGAAGCGGATCAGCGATCACCCGAGAACTTCGCCGCTTTGTTTTAGCAATCGGTTGGGGTCTCAGTGCTCGGACCCCAGCGATCAAAACTTTTGACATGTCAGAAGGTCCTGAAAGTTTAGTTACCCTTTAAATATCAAACATTGCATTACCAATTGGAAATTTAAATATACAACACTTAAAATTCTACAAGTCCAACTTTTACTAAGAAACTAGAAATCCCTTTTCTAAGGTAAACGACTCCAAACATATTATTTTTTTCCTCTCTAAGGAAAGTACATCAGAGTGAAAAAAGGACACGGCGCCACAAATTGTAGTTGAAGATGTAAAGTTTTTTTGGGGAATTGCTCCCCTTAGTAGTTGCAAATACTGCCAAGTATATGCAATGTAGTGGAAGCTGCTGCCGATCCCAAACGCAAACACCCTAAGGAGTTGCCTTACGTAGAGAATGCATAGAAGCAAAAAGAAGGGATACCGTAGGCGCTGCTTAGTTCTGAACGAACGGTTGGTTTATTGTATAAAAGGCAGGAAGATGCTACGCGTTTCAACGCCGGACTGGCGTCTTCAGGCAGGTCAAAGTCCGGCGTTGAAACGCGTAATATCTTTCTGCCTTTTATACAATAAACCAACCGTTCGTTCAGAACTAAGCAGCGCCTACGGTGTCCCTTCTTTTTGCTTCTATGCATTCTCTCTAAGGAAAGGTCAATTCCTGTAGAATGTTATATTATGATGCTATGGCTCTAAAACGTGGTGCTGTCCACGGTGCCGTAATTCTATATTGGGGTGCTGGTCTATGAGGGACACGTTATGATGGACACCATAGAACCTGCGTGAATGGCCACTATGAAGCAAATATTGGAAAAGGAGTCAATATTCCGATGATTTTTATATAAGATGTATTTGCCATTTCCTATTGTTCCCCTTTTCACTGTAGGCATTATAACTACCCTGCAAATCTTTGATCGTGAGAGAGAGAAGGAATTTCCCCTGACTATAAAAGCCACTGACCAGGCCACCGACCCTCTCATTGGACTCTGTCAGATTAATATAGCAATCCTGGATCAGAATGACAATGACCCAAGCTTTGAAAACAACCGCTATGAATGTAAGTGCAATTTTAAATTTTATTGTAAGGTCATAGATCGTCCGAAAAATATTATTACAAATAAAACAAATTAAATTCATTTTTTAACCCCCCTTATACCTTCCTGTTAAGTTAGTGACTCCAATGCTTAGATCTACAGAAATGGAGTTGCCCAGTTGTCAACCAAGTAGATCACCGTTATTAATTTCATGCTGGTTGTTTTATGCTCCGCTTTATGTTCATTTTTATTACTTTGTCTGTAAGGTTAAATTCACACAATGCTTGTGATGTAGTGTTCGCATATTCACCAGGAACAAATACGGACATATATACTGACCGCTTATAGTCTTTAATGGGTAAACCTCTTCCGAAAGGGTATTCTTATGGAATACGTTTGGCCAGATACGTCGGGGTCCCGCAGCCCACCTGTAATACAGAGTAGTTGACCATGACTATCTACTTTTTGGGTCTCTGGCACACGTATGTAAATGGATAATTTTCTCCTAGATTTCCTTAAGGAGGACACACCTGTGGGCACCAGTTTCCTGCACATTGCCGCACACGATGAAGATTATGGCATGAACGCAGCTCTTTCTTACTCTGTGGCGGGGGATGAGTCGCTTGTATTTCAGATCAACAGCACAACAGGGTGGCTCTTTGTCAATCAGCTTTTGCCAAGGGTATGTGACCATTCTTACAGGAGACCCTTCACCTCTCCTGACATGTCTGTTTTAGTAAATAATTGTATTCCCCATGAAGTAGCAATTCTGGAGCATCTTTTATTAGAACTGTATGCTGTGATGTTCCTCTGTTATTCCTCCTAGAAATGCATGAATAAATTGACAACTGGGTGTTACCAGTTGGGGTTGTCTCTACACAGACTCATTCTGTCAGCACTGATTGGACAGTGTCGGACTGTGTAGGGACACGGCCCCAACTTTTAACACCCAGTTATCAATTTATTCATACATTTCTATCATTTAAATTTCAATCATCGAATGTCAGAAGGATGTGGTGTTGGTTTTTTAACCAATACAGCAGATTTTGATAACCTTAGCATAGGTGGACTATGCAAGGTCAGTGGGCCGTGCCCTAGGGTGCTGGAGCTAAAAGTGCTAATGGGGACTTCTGTCTTTCTCTTGCCAATGATGAGGCATAATGGTGGAACTGCTTGTCACTCCACTCACAGCTTTTAACGTTCGGTGACCTCAACGGTCTCAGCTTGGGTACTTGGGGTGGTCCCACATCCTTGGTGGCCCTATTGGCTGAATGATCTGTACGGCCAGATCTAAAGTAATTAATCTTCTCGAAGAGCTAAGCACAAAGTCAACACTCAAAATGGGCTTTAAGAAAATCAATCAATTACTGTGGAGCATATTCTTTAAAGAATAATACTAATACACAAGGTCCCAAAAGTAATGAGAATTATTGTTTACTTCCCCATGAGGGCTGAGTGAGGAAAGTGGGGATGGAGGATTTTGCGGTGGTATCTCAAGTATATGGCCGAACTATCCTCAGTAGGAAAATGTGTGCAAAACCCATCCCAAAAAACCTATCCGATGAGCAGAGAGAATCGTCCATATATTTCCCAAGAACTGTTGGATCGTGTGACAACTGAGCCCGACTTTTTGCGTATAGTGATTACTGGAGATGAAACATGGGTTTTTGAGTACGATCCTGAAACAAAAGGGCAGAGTTCGGAATGGCACACTTCCAATTCACCTCGAGCGAAGAAAGCCCGCATGAGCAAATCGAGAGTCAAATCGGTGCTCATCTTATTTTTTGGACTGTCAAGGAGTTGTTCACAAAGAATTTGTACCACCAGGACAGACAGTCAATCAGACTTTTTACCTACCGGTCCCGGAGCGTTTGAGGAGAAGAGTATTGCGAGTGCGCTCTGATATTGCCAAAACGTGGATCCTCCACCATGACAATGCGCCAAGTCACAAATCATTAGCTCTGAGGGAGATTTTGGCACAAAAATACATCCCTGCCCTTCCTCACTCACCCTATAGCCCTGACTTCGCACCGTGTGACTTTTTTTTGTTCTCCAAAATGAAAACACCATTTTGGTACTGTTTGTAAACATCCAGTCAGCAGTAACGAGGGCTCTGAACAACCTCTCACATGAAGACTTTCAGCACTGCTGCGAAGAATGGCCGCGTCACTGGACTCCTTGTGTTCAGTCCCAGGGGACTTACTTTAAAGGTGATCGAGCCTAATTGTATGTTTTTTGAATAAAAAGATTTTTTGGGGAAATCATTTTGGGACGCACCTCGTATATCTACATTCAATAATTTAGGAGAGGGAAACTTCTAGTAAATTACAATAGGCAGGCAGACTTGCAGACGGGAACAATAGCCTAAGGTTTGTATTTGCTTTGTTTGTTCCATGTGCCCTGTTGGAATTTCCTCTGATGCATGAGATGACCAGTGGCTCTTGTGACAGATGAAGACTCATGTTGAGAAGATAAAATACAAACAACAATGCTCTATTCTTGCAGCCGTTACTTTTTCTTCAAGTTTAGGGGACATTTTAAGATCTCACAGCTGGTGTCCTGGAGTCCATGTGACTTCTGGGATTTGCGGACAGTTGGGAGCCTCCGTCAAGCTGTCATATTCACTTTTCTTATGATCCAGCATCTCTACAGCGAGACAGGAACATCTGGAGCTGAAATTAGCACTATAAGGAAGGCAGATGTTAGAATTATGAATGCTAAAACCCAAGACATAACAGGTTGAGGAATACTAGGATTCTCCATTTGGTGTTCAACTACAAGACCATCCTACAGGTTTGTCCGTGTATGCTGGGACTTGAGGGTCTATAAATCCCAGAGGACCATGTTTCATAAGCGTAGTTTATTCCATATCTGGCACTTCAAAGAGAAATTAACTAATTTGTATAATTATCAAGTCGGTTATCAGTACTAAAACCTTTTCTTTCTTTAACCCTTTAGAAGTCTATAATAACCCAAGAAGTAATTGTGACAGATGGTGGAAACAGGAGCACAAGGGTGGAGGTCGCCATTCGAGTCACCGATGCCCAGAATCAGCCACCAATATGGGAAAAGGATAGATATGAAATAGTCATCCCTGAGAATACGTTGAGAGATACACCGATTGTGGTATGATCTGGGGTCTGTCTGTGTGTTACAATGTGTCAATAATATGATTTAATAAGCATAAAAAATGATTAATTAGATGGGATTCTAAAGCTAGTTATTGCAGTCACACGTCTCCTCAGGGGTGGGCTGGCAGGAGGGTCCTCCTCCTTGCCAGCTCTTGATTGGGCAGATAAAGATCTGTGCTGAGATTGTGTTGCAATGACCAACTCTACTGCATGGCCACGACTAAGTTATATTTGGCTCTCTCTGAACTTCTTAAAAAAGAAAACTGTTAAGCCAGGACTATATGTAAATTTTAGCTGTGCTATACCCAGTGTAGGACCTTCCCACAATGCAACTGTCATTATAAATATGCCATTTTTTCCACGGTGTTTGGGGACCTGGTTGTATTTTCACAAAGGCATGGAGTTTCAGAGGTGTCACCTACCCTACGATTTAATGGACCAAGCCTATAGAGGCCATAAGCAGTGCAAACAAAAAACTAAAATCACACTCCATAATGAATAGTGACAATGCAAAATATATACCTACCTCACTTTTTGTATGTTGCGTTATTTTGCATGTTACCAATTGACCAAAAGGCAGACCAGGCAACCACACAGCCCTACAAATCACAAGATTTGTGGCTACCCCTGCTGTTTGAGGGGTTCATGGATGACGTTCTACACACAGAAATGTCAGTTTTGAATAGTTTTTCTTCTACTTGCTCAGAATTCAGAATGTTCACTGCACAATATGTGTCACTAAATTCACACCTCTCTAAGAGTGCACATTTTATGTGTTCTTTAATGCATGAGAAACACAGCAGGAATATAACAAATGACTTAAATGATGTTCACAACTCTGGCTTCCAGGCTGCTAATGTTACATTTAACATTTTGTTATGCATTATGTGGGGAGTTTCTTTTCTTTCCTAAAATAAGTAGGGTCTGCGTTTACTTCGGATATAGACGAGCGGGTACAAAGCTATGTCATTAAGCAGGAACATAAAAAACGTCAGATGAATAACATTATGTAGCATGCACAGTTTCTAATATATGGCAGGGGCAGACAAATATCCTGTTCAGCTGTACAGGGGCCCAGGGGAGTGGGTCAGGAGCCCACACTGACCTCAGGAGATTTTGAAACATGTCTCCTGATTTTCCCGCGACTTCCCACTGGGTCTCTCATAGATTACACACCTGCACCATCCTCGTCAGCCAATCACAAAGACTGTGACTGTTTAAGCTGCTTTGGAATTGGCTAATAACTGATTATACAATATCTATATGTTTAGGTAGTCGACAGCCACAGATGGAAAGAGGAAATAATCTTGCTACCTTCAGTACAGAGAGTTAACAGTTTCTCTTCACTGCCCCATACCACCAGGGATGTTACTATCAATCCATTCACTGCCCTAGATCACCAGGGATGTGACCACAAATCCATTCACTTCCCTAGACCACCAGGGATGTTACCATCAATCAATTCACTGCCCTAGACCACCAGGGATGTTACCATCAATCCATTCACTGCCCTAGACCACCAGTGATGTTTCCATCAATCCATTCACTGCCCTAGACCACCAGTGATGTTTCCATCAATCCATTCACTTCCCTAGACCACCAGGGATGTTTCCATCAATCCATTCACTGCCCATGACCACCAGGGATGTTACCATCAATCCATTCACTGCCTTAGACCACCAGGGATGTTACGATCAATCAATTTACTGCCCTGGACTACCAGGGATGTTATCATCAATCAATTTACTGCCCTAGACCACCAGGGATGTTTCCATCAATCCATTCACTGCCCTAGACCACTAGGGATGTTGCCAATCACTGCAGTTGGAATTAAGCCTATCTAGACTTTCTTCAGAGATTGCACCCTTTTTTTTTTTTTTTACAGCCATTATTTGATTTTAACATGAGAAGATGTAAGGGGGCCCATATACTATTTTTGCACAGGGGCCTTCCGTTGTCTGTGTCTGCCTCTGGCATATGGTTTTGCAATGCTTAGAACAAAACACAATCAAGAGTGTCAATATATTCTATAGTCTTTGTTGTATTTTGCTGTGCAGTTGAATGACCTCTATTGCTCCCTGTTATCAGTGGCAAGGGGTGACTGTAGTATTCTTGAATCGCTTGACTGACCAGAATCTCTGAAAACTATTTTTTTTATGTTTTGAGATGTCCTTGATGTTCCAGTAAATATAATTTCCACACAGACGGTTAAGGCCACATCCCTCCTTGGCGATCCCCGAGTGACATACAATTTGGAGGAGGGACTGGTCCCCGAGAGCAACATGCCTGTACGCTTTTACCTGACTGTGAATCGGGAAGACGGTTCTGCTTCTGTGCTGGTGGCAGAGAACTTGGACTATGAAACAACCAAGAACTTTATTCTAAAAATCCGTGCTCAGAACGTTGCTCCGGTCTCTTTAGCGGCATTCACTACAGTGTACATTAATGTCACAGGTAAGATAGTGGAAACTCGATGCAGTAATTGAATATTGGGTGTGATAGTTTTTGATCGGACACTGAACTAATCTATTGGACTTCCAGATGTGAATGACAATGTCCCGTTCTTCAGCTCCTCTATATATGAGGCGTCGGTGACCGAAGGGCTCGATCTAGGAACCTTGGTCCTTCAGGTGTCTGCATCCGACCAAGACTTGGGTCTAAATGGGAAGGTAAACATGGAATATAAAAAGTAAATTCATATTCGGGTAATTAAATGTTTGACAAACTTCTGACATGTCATAGTGACATGTCAGAAGTTTTGATTGGTGGGGGTCCGAAGTGCTTGTGTGAGCGCTCAGCCGCTTCGTGTCTGTTCCGCTTTTTCCGGAAATCAATGTATCGGAGTACGGGCTCAATAAAAAGTCTATGAGCTCGTACTCCGATACATTGGCTTTCTGGAAAAAGCCGAACAGACACGAAGCAGCCCAGCTCTCACACGAGCTCTTCTGCT